>NC_036842.1:68362297-68662297 GCF_002910315.2 Salvelinus sp. IW2-2015 | reverse complement strand
AATGCATTAACTTATTGTTAAAGAAAAGACAAACCCGCACACTGCTCTTGCTAGTATTACTTTTTTATTGAAGCTTACATGTCGGCCTCTTGGCCTTCATCAGAGCGTACTGTGTCTACATGTACTGGAACCTCCAGAAAGTTGTTGCATGTTGAGAGAATCAGGTTGTATTGTCCAGGAACGAATTCCTGCAGCCTCCTATCAGCACCCAGGATTCCCACCAGCAGCATGATGCTCTGCCTGGAGAAACAGCAAGCCGTTCACCCTCACCAGGCAGAAAGTGGGCCATCAAAACACAATAGGAATGAGGCAGAGTATGGATTTGCCCCAGAAACAGGAAGAACCAGAAAAACAAGCAAAGCAACAGAAGCTGGGGAGTGGGGACGGACTGAAAGCAACAAAGAGACAACATGTACATGTAATATAAACCACACATAACACTTAGCATGAGCGTCCATAGAAGCTTTTGCATGCTCAATTGAGCAGAATATTAAATATAGCTTTATATGAAATGTAAGTTGGCATGTGCAGAACACAGACGATAAATCAACTCTTCAGGGAGAGAGAATCCACACTACCTAAATGGCATAGGTAAACTTCCAGTGCTCAAGTGCTTCAAGTTCAATAATGATGCATAATTAACAAGTGTGTCAAAGCTCTATGATAACAGCTTTTATAAACAAATCATTAATTACATACACAACTTAATGTATGTACAGGGGCCTAACCTAGTGTGGGCCAGATTTGCCCTGGTAGACTGGATTCTGTGAGAGAGAGCCTGGTCTGTCTGAATCATTTATTGAGATTGCAGCTCCTCAGGCCTCCATCAAAGCATTGACACGCGAAGCTGCGGTGCGCCTCTCACGCCTGCATGCACAGAGAGCCAGTCTCCAGGGCCAAACCGCTTTCTGCATTTTCATGGCTGGATTAATCAGTGGTAAGTGATCTCTCCTGGGGCTTGGGAAACAATGGTGGGGCTAAAGTGGCACCAAGGAACCCCCTGTCTCTCAACATGGAAGGGCTGGGGTAGCCAAAGGAACTGCAGTCCTGAGGTAGGAGCTATACCGTACTTTAATGCATACCACTCAAATTCTAAGAAAAAGGGTTCCAAAAGGGTTCTTCGGGTGTCCCCATAGGAGACCTTTTTTGGTTCCATGTAGAACCAACAGTGGAAAGAGTTCTTCATGGAACCCAAAGGGTTCTACCTGGAACCAAATAGGGTTCTTCAAAGGGTTCTCCTATGGGAACATCTGAAGAAACCTTTTAGGCTCTAGATAGCATTTTTTTTTCTAAGAGTGCACCACCCCTTCTCCAGTGAGCCTGTTTGTAACAGTATAACAGTCCTCAAAACCACAATGACATAAAAACAACTAAGCATGTCATTGAAAGAGATGGTCATCTCCCTCAGCAAGGTAAGAGGTGTCAGTATATAACTTTAACAGCTATTTTTGTCTATCCAATGCACATAATTTCAAAGGGAGAACAGTGGATCTGTCGAGCTGACCTCATGTAAGGCAGAGCTGACATAGAGAAATCAAGCATTCCGCCCCTTCACTACCATGACTGCACTTTTCTCTCCGTTGATTGTTTTTTCCCTTCTGTTGGTTACAGTAATAATAGTATTTCATTCCTGAGAAGCAGCACTGACAGCAACGATCAGTGTACTTGTATTATGTTGAGCTGGAAGCTCTATAGAAGAAATCTAAAAGTCCATTGGATCACAGTGTGAGATTGGGCCAGTTGATGCAGCTACACTCAGTAGATGAGGTAGGTACGAGAGACATGTACATGTGCATTTGGCAAACCACACCTTATATGGATGAGGTGGAGGAAGATTTAAATACCACTCCGTGAGGCATGCATTGGTATGGCACCCACAGATGTATTAACATAGTCAGAGCTGCTCAAAAGCTCTTCATTAAGCAAAAAGGACGAGAGCCTCCTGCTTTGACCACAGTGAGCAGCACAGACTGGTGACATCCTAGAGGATACAGACACCACATCAGGGAGGCAGCCAACACCAGGCCTGGATCTGATGAATACAACAAGCTCTAGGATTTGCTCAGTGGGTATTCCTGTGGCATCCCCTACAGGGAACTGTCAAAAGGAGTAGTGTACACACTATACTTTATATACTGATTTATATACTGTAACAGACTGCAAATGGACAGAAGGTGTCTTTAGTATTGGGACTATCGCATTCCCATTAGAAAAACGATTTATCAAACAGCACAGAGTAGGGGATGCCTCTGTCATCACTCCTCTGTTCACCACCCTGGCCAGGCTCTGGGCAGCTCTATTTTGGACAAGTTGGCCACATGTTGAGGCTGTGTTGGTTAACTTTATGTGACAGGGGCCAGTCCCCTGGAGAAAACTCTCTAAGAGGGAGGAACCAAGAGAACCATGTCTATCGGAGGGAGCCAAACTGCCTCTGAAGTCTTCCTCATACAGCCCCAATAGGCTACTGTACACAGTCACAGAACACATAAAAAAAAACTGCTTCTGTCAGTCCTCTGCTCTTCACATGTTCTGTCAGCACTTCACATCAAGACTGTATGAAGCCCAGGGTATATATACCATCTGAAACACCATGGGAAAACCACAAAGACGCACAGCTCTGCTTGTGAAGTAACTTGGTGAAATGCAGTCATGGAAACCTCACAGTTTTTTAAAGAAAAACCAGAAGTGGAGGTGGATGAAAAAAAGTTTATATCGGATTTGGTTTGGTTTGTCTTTTTTAATATAAACCAGAGCTACAGTATATATGGCTCCATATTCAGACATCAGTTGGCCCTGGACCTTCCACACACCTCTGTATGTAAGAAGAGAGTAACTGTTGAAATGCACATCCACACTATTCTATTCTCCTGTGGCCTCTGAGTCAATCAATTAAATATACAATAATGGGACTCACTTGACAAAAAATACCTTACATTCAAGAGGGAAATTACCTTTTTACAGTCAAAAGATCACAATTTCCGAGTGAATGCCCTCATTCTTCAGAAAGCCCCTCTTGCTGCCCTGCTTCCTGTGTGCTCTTTTTTCTTTGTGTGATGCCTCGATATGACATTTTTGGCTGATACCGATATCCAATATTTTCCTTGCCAAAAAACCCGATACCTTTACCAATTACCGATATTTAACATTTTTGCGGCCTTTTAAGCATTCTAGTATAGTTAAATAGTTGACACACACACACACGGACGCAGCGGTCTAAGGGACTGCATCTCAGTGCAAGAGGCATCACTACAGTCCCTGGTTTGAATCTAGGCTGTATCACATCCAGGCCGTGATAGGGAGTCCCACAGAGCGGCGCACAATTGACCTAGCGTCGTCCGGGTTTGGCCACCATTGTAAATAAGAATTTGTTCTTAACTGACTTGCCTAGTTAAATAAAGGTTACACACACACACACACACCACACTGACCAAAAAGTGATTTTGTTGGCGTTTACGTATGTCCCTATTACCAACAAAACATATTTCCTATTTCTTTCACTTACTTGCTGTGCTGTTTCATTGTTCATTTGTTCAGTCGTTTCATTCTCAACCAGGATTTCTATGGAACACAGTTTGGGTCTTTGTGTGTCAAAAAAGATACACGTCAAACTATTTGACATGTCAAATAACACTATTTGACGTGTCAAATAAGCTTGTTGACCAATCAGTACCTGAATATGACTGCACGTCACATAATAATTTAACGAGCTCATAATGGCTATTCCAAGATGGCTTAGCAGTTCAGACGTCATTTCTGTTTCGTATTGTCGTGTCCTGTATATATATATATTTACACCTTTCTTCGCATATCTTTTATATATTTTATTATCCAAGAACTCAACTACAAAAGCTTTCCTGCAAAAGCTTTCCTGCAACCCGCTTCACCAATTACAAAAAAGTATTATTTACCTCAAATCTGAAAATCCACCGTGGAAGCTAGCCAGGGGCTAATTCAGAAGCTAGCCAGAAAGCTAACCAGAAGCTATCCGATAGCTAGCCAGAAGCTAATCTGTAGCTGCCCAGAAATTAGCCGGTTTGCTGGCTAGCGTTGGTGTTTCAGCTGCGCCACGTTTTGTGGTCATCAGCTATTCCTTTAGCTCGATAATCTACCGGCACTTTTGTGCAACGCGACTCGGACGGAGCATTCCGGGACTTTTTTTTCTCTCAGTTTCCCCGGATTTCAGCCGCAGGCTCTGGACATTTGCACCTTGATTTCGCAGCTAGCTAGCTGCAAACCGTGTGACTATTGGCTTACGTCGATCCCGGGCAAACTCAAATCATTCCGGAGCTAGCCAGCTGAGGAGTTCCATCAGCCATTCCTGGGCTACAGTCACCTATCGGACGCGTTTTATTTTATTTTTTTTTTATTTTTTTTGTTGTTGCTGCAGATACGGAGCCCCACCGGGCCTTCACGACTGACTGCCGACGTTATCTGCCCGAGGGAGTTATCCAACTGGCACCTCCGTCCCGACGTTACCTGAACGCTCATCTGGGGCCCGCTACCGTTAGCTGTCTTATCGGCTGCTATTGAATAAGTATATCGGACAATTTTATTTATTATTATTATTATTTATTTTTTCTTGGGTCACTATATCTATTTTTGCCATTTGGATTGATCCCCTCTTACCACACGGAACCCACTAACCTACCGACGGAAACGCACGAGGTATCTACAAATAGACCTCCATCCTATGCTATCTTGCTACCGATAGCCATCTACCGGCAGCTGTCTGGATCGCCGTGACCCCAACCAACCTCTACTCACTGACCCTTATTGATCATCGATTAAGCATGCTCTCCTTAATGTAAATAGCCTTGTCCATTGCTGTTCTGGTTAGTGTTTATTGGCTTATTTCACTGTAGAGCTCTAGCCCTGCTCACTATACCATATCAACCTCTCATTTCCACCACCCACATATGTGATGACATCACCTGGTTTCAATGATGTTTCTAGAGACAATATCTCTCTCATCATCACTCAATACCTAGGTTTACCTCCACTGTATTCACATCCTACCATACCTTTGTCTGTACATTATTCCTTTAAGCTATTTTATCGCCCCCAGAAACTTCCTTTTACTCTCTGCTCTAGAAGTTCTAGACGACCAATTCTCATTAGCTTTTAGCCGTACCCTTATCCTACTCCTTGTACGGCGTTCCTCTCTCTTCATACGAAGAGGAGGAGTAGTGCTCGAACCAAGGCGGCAGGTTGTGAATACATAATGATTTATTAAATAAACAAACAGACAAAGACGAAAACGAACTATACTTGATATAACTACAATAACAAACGATGTAGACAGACCTGAACAAACGAACTTACAAATACCAAGCACGCTGACACAGGAACAGACTACATAAACGCACGAACAAACCGAAACATTCCGTATGGTGTAACATCGACACAGACACAGGAGACAACACCCCACGAACAGTGTGAAACAACCTACCTAAATATGACTCTCATTAGAGGAACGCAACACCTGCCTCTAATTGAGAGCCATACCAGCAACCTTAAACCAAACATAGAAACAGACAACATAGAATGCCCCCAAACTCACGTCCCTCCGAACTAACCATACAACAAACTAACAGAAATAGGTCAGGAACGTGAACACACCTCCTCTGTTCCTCTGGTGATGTAGAGGTGAATCCAGGCCTCTGCAGTACCTAGCTCCACTCTATTCCCCAGGCGCTCTCTTTTGATGACTTCTGTAACCGTAATAGCCTTGGCTTCATGCATGTTAACATTAGAAGCCTCCTCCTAAGTGTTTTTGTTCACTGCTTTAGCACACTCTGCACCGGATTGTTTTAAGCCGTGTCTGAATCCTGGCTTAGAAAGACACCAAAAATTCTGACATTTTCATCCCCACTCTACAAGATTTTCAGACAAGATAGAACGGCCAAAGGGGGCGGTGTTGCAATCTATTGCAAAGATTGCCTGCAGAGTTCTGTTATCTATCCAGGTCTGTTCCAAACAATTTTGAACTTCTACTTTTAAAAATCCACCTCTTAAAAACAAGTCTCTCACCGTTGCCGGCCTGCTATAGACACTCTGCGCCCCAGCTGTGCTCTGGACACTATATGTGAACGGATTGCCCATCTATCTTCAGAGCTCGTGCTGCTAGGCGACCTAAATTTGAACATGCTTAACCCCCAGCCACCCTACAATCTAAGCTTGATGCCCTCAATCTCACACAATTATCAATGAACCTACCGGTACCACCCAATTCCGTAAACACGGGTACCTCTAGTATCATCTAACAACTTGCCCTCCAAATACACCTTTGCTGTTTTCAACCAAGCTCAGCGATCACTGCTCATTGCCTGCATCCGTAATGGGTCAGCGGTCAAACGACCTCCACTCATCACTGTCAAACGCTCTGAAACACTTCAGCGAGCAGGCTTTTCTAATCGACCTGGCCGAGGTATCCTGGAGGATATTGATTCATCCCGTCAGTAGAGGATGCTGGACATTTTTTTTAAATGCCTTCTCACCTCTTGAATAAGCATGCCCATTCAAGAAATTTAGACAGGAACAGATATAGCCCTTGGTTCTCTCTGACTGACTGCCCTTAACCAACAGAAAAACATCCTATGGCGTTCTGCATTAGCATCGAACAGCCCCGTGATATGCAATTTTCAGGAGCTAGAAACCAGTATACACAGGCAGTTAGAAAGCCAAGGCTAGCTTTTTCAAGCAGAAATTTGCTTCCTGCACACAAATTCAAAAAAAGTTCTGGGACACTGTAAAGTCCATGGAGAATAAGAACACCTCCTCCAGCTTCCAACTGCTCTGAAGATAGGAAAACTGTCACCACCGACAAATCCACTATAATTGAGAATTTCAATAGCATTTTTCTACGGCTGGCCATGCTTTCCACCTGGCTACCCCTACCCGGACAACAGCACTGCCCTCCCCTCTGCTACTCGCCCAAGCCTTCCCATTTCATTTCTCCCAAATACAGTCAGCTGATGTTCTAAAAGGAGCTGCAAAATCTGGACCCTTACAAATCAGCCGGCTAGATAATCTGGACCCTTTCTTTCTAAAACTATCTGCTGAAATTGTTGCCACCCCTCTATCTAGCCTTTTAACCTCTCTTTCGTGTCGTCTGAGATTCCCAAAGATTGGAAGCAGCTGCGGTTATCCCTCTTCAAGGGGGGACACTCTTGACCCTAACAGCTACAGCCTATATCTATCTACCTCTACCTTTCTAAGGTCTCGAAAGCAAGTCAACAAACAGATTACGACGGCATTTCGATCCATCCATACCTTCTCGCTATGCAATCTGGTTTCAGAGCTGGTCATGGGTGCACCTCAGCCACGCTCAAGGTATAACACGATATCTAAACCGCCATCGATAGGAACAATACTGTGCAGCGATCCGTATTCATTGACCTGGCCAAGGCTTTTGACTCAGTCAATCCCACATCCTCATCGGCAGACTCGACAGGCCTTGGTTCTCTAATGATTGCTCGCTGGTTCACCAACTATCTTCTCTGATCGAGTTCAGTGTGTCAAATCGGAGGGTCTGTGTCCGGGCCTCTGGCAGTCTCCATGGGGTGCCACAGGGTTCAATTCTTGGACCGACTCTCTTCTCTGTATCATCAATTGATGTCGCTCTTGCTGCTGGTGATTCTCTGATCCACCTCTACGCAGACGACCCTATTCTGTATACTTCTGGCCTCTTTTGACACTGGTGTTAACCCCTCCAGGCGAGCTTCAATGCCATACAACTCTCCTTCCGTGGCCTCCCAATTGCTCTTAAATACAAGTAAAACTAAATGCATGCTCTTCAACCGATCGCTGCCTGCACCTGCCGCCCTGTCCAACATCACTACTCTGGACGGTCTCTGACTTAGAATATGTGGACAACTACAAATTCTAGGTGTCTGGTTAGACTGTACTCTCCTTCCAGACTCACATCAAACATCTCCAATCAAGTTAAATCTAGATTGGCTTCCTATTCCGCAACAAAAGCATCCTTCACTCTGCTGCCAAACATACCCTTGTAAAACTGACCATCTCCACATCCTCGACTTCGGTGATGTCATTTACAAAATAGCTCCCAAAACCCTACTCAATAAATTGGATGCAGTCTATCACAGTGCCATCCGTTTTTTCACCAAGCCCATATACTACCCACCACTGCGACCTGTACACTCTCGTTGGCTGGCCTCGCTTATACTCGTCGCCAAACCACTGGTTCCAGGTCATCTCAAGACCCTGGCTAGGTAAAGTCCCCCTTATCTCAGCTCGTGGTCACCATAGAAACACCTACCTGTAGCACGCGCTCCAGCAGGTTTATCTCTCTGGTCACCCCCAAAACCAATTCTTCCTTTGGCCGCCTCTCTTCCAGTTCTCTGCTGCCAATGACGGAACGAACTACAAAAATCTCTGAAACTGGAAACACTTATCTCCTCACTAGCTTTAAGCACCAGCTGTCAGAGCAGCTCATAGTATTCTGCACCTGTACAATAGCCCATCTTATATTTTAGCCCAAACAACTACCTCTTTACCTACTGTATTTATTTTATTATTTTGCTCCTTTGCACCCCATTATTTCTGTCTCTACTTTGCGCTTTCTCCCACTGCAACCAACCATTCCAGTGTTTTTAGTTTTTATTGTTTACTTGCTGTGTTGTATTTAGCTTCGCCACCATGGGGCCTTTTTATATTTTTATTTATTTATACATATATTTGTTTGCCTTCACCTCCCTTATCTCACCTCACTTGCTCACATTGTATATAGACTTATTTTTTTTTCACTGTATCATTGACTATATGTTTGTTTTACTCCATGTGTAACTATGTGTTGTTGTATGTGTCGAACTGCTTTGCTTTATCTTGGCCAGGTCGCAATTGTAAATGAGAACGTGTTCTCAATTTGCCTACCTGGTTAAATAAAGGTTAAATAAATAAAATTAAAACATTTTAAAAAATAAAAATGTTTTACGTAGTTACTACACATAGATTACACTATCACTCGTATTTCATTTTCACAACGATTCATCAATACGTATGCTGTGATGCTGGTAAAGTTGTATCGCGCACCTACAGTGCTGGTCATTAAAAAAAGCTAGCTAGCTCATGGATGCAAAAACAAATCTTCCCCAAAAACATAGCAAAACGACATAAACTGTTTCAGTTGCTATAGTTAGCTAGCTAATTATATAGCTAGGTGTCATCATCTAAAATAACCCTAATTTATAAGTTCTTATTTGATTAATGGTGGTCGGACACATCTATGTGAAGCTAGCCATAATAGGAATTAGCCACATTAGTGGACTTTGCGGTTAGCCTTCAAAATAATGTCATTGACAGTGATGCAAATGACTACAAATAGTAGAATTATGCCATAATTGAATAGATCATGCTAAACGAGGTTGGAATGTTGTTATATAAAACCAACAAAAGACAATAATCTGTTAATTTGACAAAAATCTGTTGAAATCACACTGGATGTATTATACTTTAGAGTTGCATTGGGGGCATACTTATTTCACTGCACAGCCTTACCTATGGATTGTGGATCAATGACATGGGGTATCAGTCTACTCAGTGACACCCAGAGAACATTAGAGTCATAGCTCTTATTGCAGGTCTCTGAAACAACTGTGAATTGAGCCACATTTATTGTCAACCTATGTGTATTGAAAACTATTCCCGAGGAAAAACAATACGGTGTGGATGTTTTGGAGTCTAATAACACTGAGAAGGACTTTGGGAAAAAATATATTGGGTATTGAGTAGACTGATACCCCATTTCATTGATCCCCAATCCTTAGGTAACGCTGTACAGTGCAATATGAATGTCAATACACGTAATTGGCTGATTGGGGAGGTGATTTCACAGTCACAGTCCCGCGATAAGAGCTACAATGCTAATATTTGCATAAACTCTTCACAGTTGTGTTATGTGGGTATCACAGAGTAGACTGATACCCATTTCATTGCTTCACATTCCAACCTTGTTAACATTATCTAGTCTAAATATGGCATGATTCCACCAATTGCAACCTTCTGCATCACTTTCAAAGAGGTACTTTACGTTGAAGGCAAACCGCAATTTCCACTATTGTGCCTAATCCTTATTGTGGCTAGCTTTACAGCACATAACCCGCTCAGGTCGAGCCACACTAGCCAGATGACGCTAGCTGGCTGCTTATAACGTTAGCTTCGAGTAACAGGGTTAAGTAGCTGACTAGCTATATATTTTCATGAACTGAAGTTCAATTTCAATAGGCGAACAACAAGTGGCTACCTAGCTAATCACAAAGATTCCTAAATCATTGCTAAGAAAAATGAAAATAACTGCAGTTCTACTGATCATTATTTTCAGGCTGGTTGTATTGGTGCTAGCTAGGTACCAAGCTAAAGCTAGCTAGCTACCCCAGAAGTTGCGGTCGAACAAACAATGCTTTATTTCCAACGCAGTATTGTAAACATATTGTTCGTGACCAGTGTTTGCTTGTTTGCAGACTTTTTTGTACAGCTTTGACAGTGCTACTGATAGTAGTGGTGGCGCTTGGCTTGCACGTGGAAATTCAGAACACACAACATTATATAATAGACTGTGTTATTTGAAGTGTCCAATTAAAAGCTTATTTAATGCGTCAAAGTGTTATTTGACATGTATCTTTTTTGACACACAAAGACCCAAACGGCGTTCCATAGTATGTCATGAAGCTAATAGCAGTGACACTATTACTGTGTAAATCTGGTAGGACAACACCTGAAAAATAGTGCACTTGGTAGTGTGTACCGGTGCTCGACCAGTCGCGAAAGCCAACATCACCCACGACAGAGAACGGTTGATTGTCAAGGGCAATGAATTCCATTATGTTGGCATTAATGGATTTCGCCTTTGAGTTGTCTCTCTGAAATGTTCTTACTCTTTCAAATGACTGTTCGACTTGTTGACTGCTCGATCCACACAGCAGACATTGTGGGCTAGGTTAGGAATTCTGTGTTGCACGTGTAGTGCAAAATTTTACGTGGCGTCATTACGTCATGTACCTACGTTATATAGCTATGCACGTCAGCGGTTTTGCACATCGGCGTTAAACTAGACATCGGGCCGATACAGATTTTTTTTTTTACAGCATTTTTAGCTAATATCGTCTGATTCTGATATGTTCACAGATATATTGTGCATCCCTACACACAATACCTTCACCAGCTGTTTTATTTGTGTCAGCAAATTAAAGTGGCAGCCAAAAATACCATTTTACAAGCAAGCCGGTGTTAAAAATAATAAATAGAAAATGTTTCATGTCAAGAAAAGCACCAATGAAAAATTCAGATAACCAGTTCCTTAACAGGGCTCATGAACAAAGCTGGCTGGGAGAAGGTGGAGAGAAGAAGCAGCTGGAGGTGTTGAAATGCAGGCACCTCTCACAGAGGATTATCATGTTATCTGCTCAGTTAGAGTGGAAATTATGCAAAACAGAGTGTGCAATAGAACTGGAACAATTAGCCACCGCAGGTGTCGACGCATATTTTACAAACAACAGGCCAAATTCTATGGGCCAGTGAAGGGCAAAGCTGCTCTGGGATGGAGGAAGGCTTGGAGCTGAGAGACAGAGAGGCAGGGCCCAGCTAATAACCAACCCCAGCACAGCACGATCCATTGTTTCCAGAGAGCCACGTATCCAGACAGACTGTGGGCTTAATCTGGACCCTCTATTAATCTGGATCCTCTATTACCACTAATACAGTACAGGGAGCCTTCCACATGAAACCTGTCTGACATGACCTTCTGTTAAGGTGTACCTACTAGGGATATCTTAAAAGGCCATATAAAGTGGAGCAAGTTGAAAGAAAACTCTTTACAGGCTCAGGGGCACATAACGGCCTCTCCAGGAAGAAATCCAATGATACAATAGTGCCTGCAGTCAGCAGGCTTATGGTTATGGCACTAATAATGCCAAGGAAGCATTGTTCAGTGTGTGAAAGAGATATTGCCAACAATGCTAATGTGCTCAACTGGTGATGTGAGGTCTTCAGGCCAAACATAGACATGCTATGATAATATGGGCTGTGGGAGTCTCCAACAGAGTGATCCGTGGCAAGATAAAAGGCAGTAGTAAAACAAAATAAATGTTAGCTCTTGAGGGCTGATGATGCAGTCTAAAGACATTGAGTCATTGCCCCACAGACAGCCTGACTCCACGTTGTGTTGTGTGAGCTGAGACTGACTAGTGTGTCACTATCAGGGCTGTGCAGATGCCAAATAATTAGTTATTGTTTCTATGCTAATCCTCCATATGACACCAATTGTGTGGCATTTATTCTGTTGTGAGGGTATGTGCTACACTTTCCTACTGAGCAAAATTACCTATTGTACAGTAGAAGCGTAACTCCAACCCCAACTAATGCATTTAGTCTGAGTGAGTTTAGCAGCGAGAGAAATGGGCCACCAAAATATGCATTCAGTGACAGGTGCCACACTCTAGGCATTGGTACATATCCAAAAACACAAAAAGCTGGGTTGGCAACATTCCTCATCATAAAGCAGGGCCTGATCTAATGGTTACCCACACTACAAGTTGCATTAAAATAAATCACTTTACAATTTTCCACTACATCCAAGTGCTGTATGTCTCATCACACCCACACCAGACCTTCACTGAGCCTTCAGGGCAATCCAGGAGATAACACTAAACAGAGTCATGTAAAGATGTTTGTTGGGGGCCTATATCTTTTTTAATTCATAGTAAACCAGTGATGAGCCCTCAAGCAAAGCAAAGAAACACACCTCCCCCTGACACTAGGACTGGGCAATCACAATCAGATGCCTTTGTAACATGATTTGTTTGCAATCATCCTTGTCATTTGTTACATCCAGAAAGAATACAGTATTTCTCCTCTCATTCATAAAGGTGCACTTCTGATTTCAATAACAACCTACAGCATGAGAGAACCAGGGATTTGATGCACCACCCTTCGGGTGAAAGGTACAGAAACCAGCTCCATGCGACCATCCTCACATCGGGGCCAACTAATTCCATTTAGTTCATTTTTTCCCTATCAAATCAATGTGCACATAGCACAGTTTTCTCTTTTGTTTTTGTTTTTAAGCAGATGCTAGTGACTATTGTAGTCCAACAGGACAATATTATACATCGTTTAGCGCATAAAACATGGTAATTAACTACAATGACCATAATCCATTGCATACCTACTTGTCCTGTCTATGTTTCTTTTATGCCTGCTATGGAAGAGACAGAAGAATGCGCGATCGTGAGGTGATATAGAGAGCAGCTGTTGCTTCATGAGGTATCTCTAGCTGAAAATACATGATCTAAGTGATTGATAGTTGGTATTCAGCAGTCATAAAAGTATGCCTTAATTACTTTGAAGAGCTACAAAATAGTGATTTTCTCAGACAGCATAGGCAGCAGCTCTATAGAGATGAGATTATTTGGAATGTCATCAAATAAAACAAATGTAATATACACAACAACTGAAATATGTTATTAAAGTCATGTGAATAAATTATGGTGAATAAGTGATAAGCAGTAATGGGCTGTCACTACCATCAAGGGACTTTTATTCATTGTTTTATCCTGTGTTGTTACAGCATTCAACCCACATAATGCAGTGCATTTAATTTTTTGATGTTATTATTGAAGGCCCATAACTTCACCTATAAAACAACATAGGCTTAGGACTATACATTCTTTAAGCAGGGTTCATACAGCCTGACTGTATCAACCCTGCAAGTCAAATTCAAAGAATTTGAGGGACTCAAGCACTTAAATGTAAACCCCCCCACAGAGAGTTACGCCAATCGCAAAGAAAACAGGAGCTGCCACCACTATTCCAGCACCATTTCCACTTCAACATTTCAACATCATCAAATCATCTCTGCTTAGTCTAATACAGTGACAACTAAAAGATATGGGATTACCAAATTATGATAAGTGTTACGTATTGTTACGTATATTACGTATTGGATCATTAAAAAAATGCTAATTTTACATTACCGTATAGTTAACCAATTAAATGGTCTGACGAAGATGTGGACATACTCGGTATACAAATCCCAAAAGAAAGAAATGATCTCACTCCAATAKATTTTTATAGAAAGTTAGCAAAAATAGATAAGATCTTGCTACCACGGAAAGGAAAACACCTGTCTTTTGTGGAAAAATCACCCTGATGAACTCTTTAGCCATATCACAGTTTACCTATTTGCTTATGGTTTTGCCTACACCTAGTGACCTGCTTTTTAAATGATATGAACAAAATATATTCAATTTTATTTGCAACGGCAAGCCAGACAAAATTAAAAGGGCCTATTTATATAATGAATATGAATTCGGGGGGCAGAAATTATAAAATATTAAAGCATTAGACCTCTCACTAAAGGCATCAGTCATACAAAAGTTATACTTAAATCCAAACTGGTTCTCTAATAAATTGGTAGGAATGTCTCGTCCTATGTTCAAGAATTGCCTTTTTCCCTTTATTCAGATTACAGCTGCTCACTTTCGGTTGTTTGAAAAGGAAATAATCTCCAAAATATCGTTATTTTTTAAACAAGCCTTAGAAAGTTGGTTGCAATTTCAGTTTAATCCACCTGAAAAGACAGAACAAATAATACAACAAATATTGTTGTTAAACTCAAGTATACTAATTGATTAAAAAAATCATATTTTTCAAAGAAATTTAAAAAACAAAGTATACTTTTAGTGAATGATATCATAATTAGGACTGGTGGAGTTATGTCACACATGCAGCTAACACAGACATATGGAAATGTCTGCTCTACCCAAAATTACAACCAATTAATTGCAGCATCACCACAAAAATGGAAGAGGCAAGTAGAAGGGGAAAAAAGTAAGGAACCTGTATGTTGGCCCTGTATTAAAGAACATAAATGGTTAAAGAAAAGTGTGATAAATAAAAACATATACCATTTTCATTTAAGGACCAAAAAACTGAAAGCTGTGCCATATAAATTGCAAAATAGTTGGGAAGAGAATTTCAATGTACCCATTCCATGGCACATGGTTTATGAATTGATACGCAAAACAACGCCGGATTTAAATCTTCAAATTTTTCAATTTAAATTACTATACAAAATTCTTGCAACCAATAGAATGTTATATACTGTATATGGGTCCATATGTAGCTCGTTTTTGGTCACAGGTCCAGGAATGGATGAAGAATTGCAACATTTGCCTAGAACTAACACTGCAGATAGCAATACTGGGTGAGTTGAAAAGCAATAGTCAATCAATCAATAATATAATCATTATTTTAGCAAAAAAAAAAAAAATCTATTTACAATCTGTAGAAGCTATGAGAATAGAAAGGTTCAGTACTTTTGTGAAGCATCACAGCACAGTTGAAAAATATATGGCAAATAGAAATCCAAAATGGATGATGTTGAGAGATCAATGGGAGGGGTTGAATGGAGCTGAAGGGTGGGACTAATAACAAGATAACCAATGTAAAACATACGGGGTCTGTAAAATGTATATTGGTTCAGAAATGTTGTGAAATAGCACAGTTACAAATAGAAATCAAACTAGATGGATATCAGAAATAGAGGAAGGACTAAAAACAAACAAAATATAACTATTGTAAAATAGATTGTTTGTAAAATGTGTATAAGATGTATAAACTGAAGGTAGAAGCCTAAGTGTTTATTAGTTTACTCCAATTGGTGGGAGGGTGGTCAGGTTTGCGGGGAATAATAAAGTTTAAAAAAAGATATGGGATTTGATAGGAGTGACACCAAATCCAAACTGGCTTCCCTTGACACTTTGTTTTGGTGTGCCAGGACCATTCCCAGTTGAAACCCCTCAGTTTAGCTCAACACAGATTTGCTAATTTCTTATACTTTTTTTATCAAGGGAGACCAGATGCTTGCTGGCTTCCCTTGCCTTCAGTGCTGCCGACAGCAAACAATGTCATACTCGTTTGGACCAGACAGCATCAGATAGATGGTCTACACGTAGCGAGACCGAGGGCCGCTGTTTCACTCGCTCGGATGATTTCTCCTGTGAGATAAATTCAGCCTCTTAGCGACAGAGAGACAAAAGGTAACATTTGTATTTGAATGTAGTTTTTGGGGAAGCCTAGCTGTAACGATTGTCGTCTGGAGAAGGAGAGGAGGACCAAGGTGCAGCTTGGTAAGTGGTCATATTTTCTTTATAAAATATGGAAACACTTGACAAACAAAAACGGCAAACTCTGTCAGACTGCTAGATCCAGGATTCTTACAGGGTTCAAGTTCAATGTAACTGATTAATGCTTAATATATGATATAATGACAACTTGCATGGACAGAAAATACAAGTTGTATGTCCCACGATTTTGGACAAATCCTTCAAGACACCAACCATGAGAAAGGGTTTTAATCAACTCATGAATTTCAATGAATATAGCTATGATCTCCCCTTAAATCTTAATGTAATGACATGAAAAAAATCTGCAGATTTTTATCAATGACTTATCAAAAGCTGTAACAAGTTGTCCAGCTGTAGGAAATCCTCACTCGTACCCTAGTTTATAGAAAGACCCATATGTGCAGCAGTGGAGGCTGTTGAGGGGAGGACGGCTCATAATAATGGCTGGAACGGAGCACATGGAATGGCATCAAACACATGGAAACCAATTAAGGTGCCACCAACCTCTTGTGATGTGCAGAGCCTTTGCATAAAGAGCAAACACGAGGTACATGACAGAGAAAGGATTTTTAGAGGGTGCATATCGAACCATGCTGCTGTATTAGCGAGTCGCCTAATGTTCTATCATTACCACAGAGAATGACTGCTAAATGAGACAGAACAGCAACCAGCAGGCTGGACTAGAGTCTGTACATCCCCCAGTGTGATGAGGTGACAGCCCTGCTTCTGACCTTCAGCGTGAAGGGTATACTACTGACTGGAGGGAACATACACGCACACACTGAAATGCTTTTGCTCAAGGAAACAACATCAACACAAGCCACTAGGTGGATGCTACATTTAATGAGGTGTCAACAATTTACAGAAGAAATGGCACAATAGAAGACTTGTTACTGGTAAACAAAACAAAGAGACGAATGGAACTTCCAGACATTCATATTCTCAGGATTGTGCCGTAAACTCAAATGCTATTTACTATATGAAATACTGTATGGCAGGTTGAAACAGGTTGACATTCTTCTCATGTTTTCATGGATGTTCTGTTACAACAACTGTGTTGTTTGGGTCTTGACTTGAAATACAGTGACCTTTAGCAATCAGCTACTCTCCCTAGAGACAAGCTTTACATTCAGTTGGCTGCCTGCTGCCTCTACGCTGGGAAATTAAGAAATTATCCTATTGGTCACACACCAAGGGATTTACTGCTGTGAAACAAAGGGCCACTTCAATGCCTTCCTGGTTTCCCAGTGCCCTGTACAACTATGCCCCCTTTGATAACCACCAAAGGACATGTGTGTCAAGTCATTAAATTATAAGTGACAGGGTGGCCCAGTGCAAACGCAACACGATTTGTCATCTGCTTCATAACATTAGGCCTCTCCCAAATCACAAGGTCACTGCAGTTTAGCATGCAGTGTCTCTGTTGCAGAAAATACAAAAGCAAAAATTATTTTATTCAACCATGCGCTCAAAAATGAATAAAACAATAAATATTACCAAACAATTATAGAAGTGAAATGTATATTTGCCAAATTATGTTACATTACATCTGTGTCCATGTAAAAACAAGTTATTTAAATTAGTTATTTAAAGAAGTCACTAAAAACGAAGATTCCAATCCCAGAAACTAGGTCCATAAACCAGGGTAAAGCCTTTCAAAAGTAATTCATTCACATAATCCATTCACATAATAACATCAAATCTGTAAACTCTCATAGTTAAATTTAATCTGAAATTACATAATCCTTGGTTAATCTCCACATGAGCAACTACATGCCACTTTGACAGCTCTGGACAGTTAGGGACTTAGATTGGGTGCAAAATTGCTTTCTGTCATTCTTCCAGCACTTAATTCTCTGCAAGCTTTGAGGACAACATTGTGAGTAAAATTATTTCTTTTTAGACCATCCTATTCATGTTGTTGATGCGGTGTGACAGCCATGAATGGTGTGAGCAAACAGGCGAGGGGACTAACTGCTCTCTTGTAAGGATGCCTCCCATTCCTCTCTACGTCATAATCAAATGCCCAGGCAGGACAAGCCTAACAGTGCTTTTGAGTTGGTTTGTGGGCACTGGAAAGACAGCCCATTTGAGAGATTTACTTTGGTGTCACTTATGATGCTTTAGGAAGCGTCTCTGTGTATTGCTTGATCTCTGGCTGACAAAAAGATAAACCTATACTTGGGGGACAGATTAAAATAAAATAAAAACAGTTTGCTGTAAAAAGCTTAGTTTAAATAAAATAACTAAATAACTAAACTCAGGATGTTCCTACTTGATTGAAACAAAACTAAGTACATCTTTTTAATTACATTTTATTTCACCTTTATTTAACCAGGTAGGCCAGTGGAGAACAAGTTCTCATTTACAACTGCATCCTGGCCAAGATAAAGCAAAGCAGTGTGACACAAACAACACCACAGAGTTACACATGGAATAAACAACACATACAGTCAATAACACAATAGAAAAAAAGTCTATATACAGTATGTGAAAATGAGGTAAGATAAGGGAGTTAAGGCAATAAATAGGGCATAGTGGCAAAATAATTACAATTTAGCAATTAAACACTGGAGTGATAGAGACTGGAGTGATAGATGTGCAGAAGATGAATATGCAAGTAGAGATACTGGGGTGCAAAGGAGAAAAATAAATAAATAACAGTATGGGGATGAGGTAGTTGGATGGGCTATTTACAGATGGGCTATGTATAGGTGCAGTGATCTGTGAGCTGCTCTGACAGCTGGTGCTTAAAACTAGTGAGGGAGCTATGAGTCTCCAGCTTCAGTGATTTTTTCAATTCATTCCAGTCATTGGCAGCAGAGAACTGTAAGGAAAGGCAGCCAAAGGAAGAATTGGCTTTGGGGGTGACCAGTGAAATATACCTGCTGGAGCGCGTGCTACGGGTGGTGCTGCTATGGTGACCAGTGAGCTAGATAATGCGGGGCTTTACCTAGCAAAGACTTATAGATGGACCTGGAGCCAGTGGGTTTGGCAACGAATATGAAGCGAGCGCCAGCCAACGAGAGCATACAGGTCGCAGTGGTGGATAGTATATGGGCTTTTGGTGACAAAACGGGTGGCACTGTGATAGACTGCATCCAATTTGCTGAGTAGAGTGCTGGAGGCTATTTGTAAATGACAGCCGAAGTCAAGGATGCGTAGGATAGTCAGTTTTACTAGGGTATGTTTGGCAGCATGAGTGAAGAAGGCTTTGTTGCAAAATAGGAAGCTGATTCTAGATTAAATTTTGGATTGGAGATGCTTAATGTGAGTCTGGAAGGAGAGTTTACAGTCTAACCAGACACCTAGGTATTTGTAGATGTCCACATATTCTAAGTCAGAATCGTCCAGAGTAGTGATGCTGGATCGCGGGCAGGTGCTGGTAGCGATCGGTTGAAGAGCATGCATTTAGTTTTACTTGCATTTAAGAGCAGTTGGAGGCCACAGAAGGAGAGTTGTATGGCATTGAAGCTCATCTGGAGGTTAGTTAACACAGTGTCCAAAGAAGGGCCAGAAGTATACAGAATGGTGTCGTCTGCGTAAGGTGGATCAGAGAGAATCACCAGCAGCCAATGAGCGACATCATTGATGTATACAGAGAAAAGAGTCGGTCCGAGAATTGAACCCTGTGGCACCCCCATAGAGACTGTCAGAGGTCCGGACAATAGGCCCTCCGATTTGACACACTGAACTCTGTCTGAGAAGTAGTTGGTGAACCAGGCGAGGCAGTCATTTGAGAAACCAAGGCTGTTGAGTCTGCCGATTAGAATTTGGTGATTGACAGAGTCGAAAGCCTTGGCCAGGTCTATGAATACGGCTGCACAGTACTGTCTTTTATCGATGGAGGTTATGATATCGTTTAGGACCTTGAGCGTGGCTGAGAAGCACCCATGACCAGCTCGGAAACCAGATTGCATAGCGGAGAAGGTACGGTGGGATTCGAAATGGTCGGTGATCTGTTTGTTAACTTGGCTTTCGAAGACCTTAGAGAGGCAGGGTAGGACAGATATAGGTATGTAGCAGTTTGGGTCTAGAGTGTCTCACCCTTTTAAAAGGGGGATGACCGCGGCAGCTTTCCAATCTTTGGGGATCTCAGGCGATACGAAAGAGAGGTTGAACAGGCTAGTAATAGGGGTTGCAACAATTTCAGCAGATATTTTTTAGAAAGAGAGGGTCCAGATTGTCTAGTCCTGCTGATTCGTAGGGGTCCAGATTATGCAGCTCTTTCAGAACAACAGCTATCTGGATTTGGGTGAAGGAGAAATGGGGGAGGCTTGGGCAAGTTGCTGTGGGGGGTGCAGGGCTGTTGACCAGGGTAGGGGAAGCCAGGTGGAAAGCATGGCCAGCCGTAGAAAAATGCTTATTGAAATTCTCAATTATCGTGGATTTATCAGTGGTGACAGTGTTTCCTAGCCCCAGTGCAGTGGGCAGCTGGGAGGAGGTGCTCTTATTCTCCATGGACTTTACAGTATCCCAGAACTTTTGGGAGTTTGTGCTGCAAAATGCAATTTTCTGTTTGAAAAAGCTAGCCTTTGCTTTCCTAACTGCCTGTGTATATTGGTTCCTAACTTCCCTGAAAAGTTGCATATCGCGGGGGCTATTCGATTCTAATGCAGTATGCCACAGGATGTTTTTGTGCTGGTCAAGGGCAGTCAGGTCTGGAGTGAACCATGGGCTATATCTGTTCCTGGTTCTACAATTTTTGAATGGAGCTTATTTAAGATTGTGAGGAAAGTACTTTTGAAGAACTACTTGCACAATAAAAAGTTTCCATTTCCAGACTCAATGCACCTACTTATCGAATAGCAATTGCTGAGCTGAAAGACATATCCTCTTTCAAAACAGAGCACATCATTCTAATGTTAGGAGAGGTAAAGCTTTCTGAATTGAAGACGTTCATCTGCATTGAAGATGAGACTCAGTCTTTTGAAAACCTACAGTGGCTTGTGAAAGAATTCACCCCCTTGGCATTTTTCCTATTTTGTTGCCTTACAACCTGGAATTTAAATTTATTTTGGGGGGGTTTGTATCATTTGATTTACACAACATGCCTACCACTTTGAAGATGTAAAATATTTTTTAATGTGAAACAAACAAGAAGTATTACAAAAAAAACAGAAAACTTGAGTGTGCATAACTATTCACCCCCCCCCCCCAAAGTCAATACTTTGTAGAGCTAACCTTTGCAGCAATTACAGCTGCAAGTCTCTTGGGGTATGTCTCTATAAGCTTAGCACATCTAGCCACTGGGATTTTTGCACATTCTACAAGGCAAAACTTCTCCAGCTCCTTCAAGTTGGATGGGTTCCGCTGGTGTACAGCAATCTTTAAGTCATACCACAGATTCTCAATTGGATTCAGGTCTGGGCTTTGACTAGGCCATTCCAAGACATTTAAATGTTTCCCCTTAAACCACTCGAGTGTTGCCCAACAGCATGATGCTGCCACCACCATGCTTCACTGTGGGGATGGTGTTCTCGTGGTGATGAGAGGTGTTGGGTTTGCACCAGACATAGCATTTTCCTTGATGGCCAAAAAGCTCAATTTTAGTCTCATCTGACCAGAGTACCTTCTTCCATATGTTTGCGGAGTCTCCCACATGCCTTTTGGCGAACACCAAACGTGTTTGCTTATTTTTTTCTTAAGCAATGTCTTTTTTCTGGCCATTCTCCGTAAAGCCCAGCTCTGTGGAGTGTACGGCTTAAACTGGTCCTATGGACAGATACTCCAATCTTCGCAATGGAGCTTTGCAGCTCCTTCAGGGTAATCGGTGTTCCTCAAGGTTCCGTTTTAGGACCACTACTGTTTTCACTATATATTTTACCTCTTGGGGATGTCATTCGAAAACATAATGTTAACTTTCACTGCTATGCGGATGACACACAGCTGTACATTTCAATGAAACATGGTGAAGCCACAAAATTGCCCTCGCTAGAAGCCTGTGTTTCAGACATAAGGAAGTGGATGGCTGCAAACTTTCTACTTTTAAACTCGGACAAAACAGAGATGCTTGTTCTAGGTCCCAAGAAACAAAGAGATCTTCTGTTGAACCTGACAATTAATCTTGATGGTTGTAAAGTCGTCTCAAATAAAACTGTGAAGGACCTCGGCGTTACTCTGGACCCTGATCTCTCTTTTGACGAACATATCAAGACTGTTTCAAGGACAGCTTATTTCCATCGACGTAACATTGCGAAAATCTGAAACTTTCTGTCCAAAAATGATGCAGAAAAATTAATCTATGCTTTTGTTACTTCTAGGTTAGACTACTGCAATGCTCTACTTTCCGGCTACCCGGATAAAGCACTAAATAAACTTCAGTTAGTGCTAAATACGGCTGCTAGAATCCTGACTAGAACCCAAAAATGTGATCATATTACTCCAGTGCTTTATCATATTACTCCACTGGCTTCCTGTTAAGGCAAGGGCTGATTTCAAGGTTTTACTGCTAACCTACAAAGCATTACATGGGCTTGCTCCTACCTATCTTTCCGATTTGGTCCTGCCGTACATACTGTACCTACACGTACGCTACGGTCACAAGACGCAGGCCTCCTAATTGTCCCTAGAATTTCTAAGCAAACAGCTGGAGGCAGGGCTTTCTCCTATAGAGCTCAATTTTTATGGAATGTTCTGCCTACACATGTGAGAGACGCAGACTCGGTCTCAACTTTTAAGTCTTTACTCATCTCTTCAGCGGGTCATATGATTGAGTGTAGTCTGGCCCAGGAGTGTGAAGGTGAATGGAAAGACTCTGGAGCAACGAATCGCCCTTGCTGTCTCTGCCTGGCCGGTTCCCCTCTCTCCACTGGGATTCTCTGCCTCTAACCCTATTACAGGGGCTGAGTCACTGGCTTACTGGTGCTCTTTCATGCCGTCCCTAGGAGGGGTGCGTCACTTGAGTGGGTTGAGTCACTGACGTGATCTTCCTGTCTGGGTTGGCGCCCCCCCTTGGGTTGTGCCGTGGCGGAGATCTTTGTGGGCTATACTCGGCCTTTGTCTCAGGATGGTAAGTTGGTGGTTGAAGATATCCCTCTAGTGTGTGGGGGCTTTGCTTTGGCAAAGTGGGTGGTTATATCCTTCCTGTTTGGCCCTGTCCGGGGTATCATCGGATGGGGCCACAGTGCTCCTGACCCCTCCTGTCTCAGCCTCCAGTATTTATGCTGCAGTAGTTTATGTGTCGGGGGGCTAGGGTCAGTTTGTTATATCTGGAGTACTTCTCCTGTCTTATCCGATGTCCTGTGTGAATTTAAGTATGCTCTCTCTAATTCTCTCTTTCTTTCTCTCTCTCGGAGGACCTGAGCCCTAGGACCATGCCTCAGGACTACCTGGCATGATGACTCCTTGCTGTCCCCAGTCCACCTGGCCGTGCTGCTGCTCCAGTTTCAACTGTTCTGCCTGTGGCTATGGAACCCTGACCTGTTCACCGGACGTGCTACCTGTCCCAGACCTGCTGTTTTCAACTCTCTAGAGACAGCAGGAGCGGTAGAGATACTCTTAATGATCGGCTATGAAAAGCCAACTGACATTTACTCCTGAGTGCTGACGTTGCTGCACCCTCGACAACTACTGTGATTATATTATTTGACCTGCTGGTCATTTATGAACATTTGAAACATCTTGGCCATGTTCTGTATAATCTCCACCCGGCACAGCCAGAAGAGGACTGGCCACCCCTCATAGCCTGGTTCCTCTCTAGGTTTCTTCCTAGGTTCTGGCCTTTCTAGGGAGTTGTTCCTTGCCACCGTGCTTCTACACCTGCATTGCTTGCTGTTTGGGGTTTTAGGCTGGGTTTCTGTACAGCACTTTGAGATATCAGCTGATGTAAGAAGCTATATAAAATACATTTGATTTGATTTCATTTAATCTTTGGTGTCTTTGTTGCCTCTCTGATTAATGCCCTCCTTGCCTGGTCTGTGAGTTTTGGTGTGCAGTCCTCTCTTGGCAGGTTTGTTGTGGTGCCATATTCTTTAAATTTTTTAATAATGGATTTAATGGTGTTCAAAGTTTCGGATATTTTTTATAACCCAACCCTGATCTGTACTTCTCCACAACTTTGTCCCTGACCTGTTTGGAGAGCTCCTTGGTCTTCATGGTGCCGCTGCTTAGTGGTGTTTCAGAACAGGTGTATATACAGTTGAAGTCGGAAGTTTACATACACCTTAGCCAAATACATTTAAACTCAGTCTTTCACAATTCCTGACATTTAATCCGAGTAAAAATGTCCTGTCTTAGGTCATTTAGGATCACCACTTTATTTTAAGAATGTGAAATGTCAGAATAATAGTAGAGCGAATGATTTATTTCAGCTTTTATTTCTTTCATCACATTCCCATGGATCAGAAGTTTACATACATTCAATTAGTATATGGTAGCATTGCCTTTAAATTGCTTAACTTGGGTCAAACGTTTCGGGTAGCCTTCCACAAGCTTCCCACAATAAGTTGGGTGAATCTAGGGTCACATGACAGAGTGCTTGTTGGACTGGTTCTGTTTGAGACAGGAGGACACTCAGTCTCATGAAGGTGATGAGTCTCTTCCCACCTGCTCAGCACCCCTGGGTCATCCTCTTCTGAGGCTCTGTGTCCCACTGGGTCTCTTGACAGGCAAATGTCAAACACACTTTTATGGGAGCGCACAGGCTAGCCTAAACATTTTAGATCTGTATATTTTTCAATTTTAAGTTTTATTAAGTTTTCAAACAACCAACCAAACACATCACATTCACAGATGTGACAGACTTTAAAAAAAAATTATAATAATAATAATAAAAAAAAATTTATATATATATATACATATATACATACCTACATATACATACATACACACATACACACAAAAATATTATAACAAAATTTAAAATGTAGAACTTGCAGCAGCACTATCAAGGTTCTTATTTGCTATTTCCAGCCTTAGCTGAATGACGAGCCAATGATTTTTTTAGATTTTACAGCACCTTACACAACACGCATCTGCTCACCTCCCCGATCCCCCCATTCACTCTGTCCAATTTGAGATATAGTGGAGTAGTGGAGACCAGAGTCTATCAAACTTGGGCTGTCTCTTGTGGAGGTCATAAGTGAGCTTTTCAAGAGGGAGAAAGTCAACAATCTGGTCAATCCACATTTTAAATGTAGGAGAGTACTAGAGGCCACAATAGAAGGATACATTTCTTAGCAAAGTATGTAATGGTCATGAGCAAATTTTCTCTGTCAGGATCAAGAACAAAGTCCTGCTGGGCATTAAGAAGATAGAGACACGGGATATCAAACTGTACATCTAGTATTTTCTGTGCAGCAGTATGTATAGATTGCCAAAATCTGGCAATCTCTCTACAGCTCCAAAATACATGCATATAGGTTCCACTTTCAGAGGGTACATCTTTTACAGTTAGGAGAAATGTCTGTTTTCATTTTATGGAGTCTCAAGGGAGTGTAATAAAAATTTTTACAAAAATTTGTAATTCGATTCTTTCATTTTTACATTAGTAGAGAGCAGTATACCCTGTCGCAAACCTCCGCCCATAACTCATCACTGATAGTCAGACCAAGGTCCTTTTCCCAGATTATTTTCAAAGGAGTAAAGGAGGAGCCTCCTTTCTCAGAAAGGAGTCTATAGATATAGGATATTTTGCCTTTAATGGATTGTGCTGTGACAAGAAGGGTTTCAACTTCGTTCAACTGAGTTCTAAACCTCCTCTTGGAAGTAAATGAGGAGATGACATGTCTAATTTGAAGTATTTTAAAAAAATGGGATCTTGGCACATTGATTCACTGCAGAGCTCTTGAAAGGTTCAGTGTAGTGTCTTCTGATGAAATAGGTCTGAAAAGGTCCTGATTCCTAGAGTATGCCAAAGATTAAAGTTGGCATCCCTCAGGGCTTTTGGCAAGTCTGGTTGCCTACTATAGGCGAGTGAGAGCATATTTGGAGGAGATGCCCAGGTATTTCTTACGTCCTCCACGCTAGTAGGGTGCTGTAAATCACAAATGTTTTTGCTATGTTGCCCACTTCACTAAAGTTATTAATGAATATAGTTAGCTTAGTGGCAATGAACCACAGGATTGGGCTTCTATCTGGATCATTGTTGACTCTTGTCTGTTGTGATCCATGTTAGCATGTTGCGGATTTGGGCAGACCAGTAGTACAATTGAAGGGGGGAAGGGCAAGACCGCCCTTAGATTCAGGTTTCGATAGAGTGGAGAGCTTGTCCTAGGTGTTTTATTATGCCCCATATAAAATTGGTGATGCTTTGGTTATAGTTTTTTGAAAAAGAAAGGAAGCTGGGATAGCATGGAGCATCTGAAATAAATAGTTCAGTCTAGGAGGATGTTTCATACGGATTACATTAATTCTTCCTACTAAGCTAATTGGGAGGGAGATCCAGGTTTGGAGGTTGTTTTTGATTCGATCCAGGAGTGGAAGATAATTCTCCTTGAAAAGCCTATCAGATCTGGTGTTATGAATATCCCAAGGTATTGAAACCCCTGTGTCTTCCATTGGAATGGGCATAGTGTCTTCATAGAACTGGTGAGTGTAATTTGAGAGGGCAGACAGTGGATTTGTTAAAATTAATCTTATAACCTGAAAAACGTGCCATACTGAGCAATTGTTCTAAAATGGGAGGAAGGGATTTCTCAGGGTTGGATATGTAGAGCAAAGACATCATCCGCGTAAAGCGAAATCTTGTGCTGCAGGCCGCCTGCAGGAACACCTGTAATACTTGGATTGCTCCTTATCAACTCTGCCAGAGGCTCCGCCCCCAACAAGTAGAGCAGGGGGTAGCGAGCACCCTTGTCTTGTGCCCCGTCCCAAAGGGAATCTGTCAGAGTTCAGTCCGTTAGTAGTCACCATGGCATTTGGATGAGAGTATAGTGATTTGATCCATTTAATAAAGTTTGGGCCCTATTGAACTTTTCTAAGACTGAGAACAAAAAGCTCCACTCCATCCTGTCGAACGCCTTCTCAGCATCCAGTGAAGCCAGCAGGACAGGGGTCTCTGTGCGTTTACTTGATCAATAATATCAAAAAGACGGCGAATGTTATCAGAAGAGTATCTGTCTCTAATAAATCCAGTTTGGTCCGCTTTTATTATTTTGGAAGAAGAGTTTTTAGTCTTTTGGCCAGCAATTTGGTAATTATTTTGTAGTCGAAATCCAACAAGCTTATGGGCCGAAGGAGGAGCAGGATAGGGGGTCCTTGTCTTTTTTGAGCAACACTGTAATGCGAGCTGTGCGCATTGGTCTGGGAAAACTCCGTTTTTACAAAATCCTCCCAGCATTGGCATGAAAATAGGGCATAAGCTGGGGCCAAAAGCTTTGTAGAACTCTCTGGGGAATCCATCTGGGCCTGGGACTTGTTAGTGGCATGGAGTAATGCCTCCAGGATCTCCTCAGGAGTGAAGGGGGAGTTGAGATCTTCTTGGTCAGTCTCTGATAGTTTAGGTAGCGAGATTCCCTCTAGGAAGGAGTGGAGTTCTGCTTCCGTGTGTTTCTCTCAGAGGTATATAGTTTGCAGTAAAAATCATGAAAAGTTAAATTGATCTTTTGTTGGTCATATGTGACCTCGTCCTCTGCTGTTCGGATAGCCATAATTGACGCTCTGACTGCTCTTTTTTTAATATAAGCAAGCAAATCTACTAGGCCTATTGCTATACTCATGGTATTTCTGTTTAGTAAAGAAAACTTTTTTTTTAATCTCCCGAGTATAGTCCAAATTCATTTGGCTTTGCTGCTTTTAAGTTGACTCCAGGAGGTGCTGTCTGTGGATTGTTTATGTTACTTTTTCACAGCGTTCCAGCTCCCTCTCCAGATCTAGCCTGTGTGCTTCCATTGCTTTTTTCTTAGAGGAAGCATATGCAATTAGATGACCTCTTAGTGTGGCTTTAGCAGCGTCCCACATTGTGGCCGGAGAAAACAGGAGAATCTTTGTTGTCTTGTGTTGTATTGTCTATCCATGTAGTTACCAATGTAGAATGCTTCGTTTGATAGCATGGAGGTGTTGAATTTCCAGCTCTTTGACCTCGGGATGTTTTGCAGAGGTCAAAGCGGAGGTGGACAAGGCGTGATCCGAAAGCGCTATGGTCCGATTTACACGTGGCTGAATTTATGAAACTCTTTGGGAATAAAAATGTAATTCTATACGGGAATAGTGTTATGGACATTAGAGTAGTATGTATAGTCCATAGATGAGCTATTAGTCTCTCTCCAATATCTATTCAGTCCCATCTCTTTAGTAAGAGAGTTCAACATCTTTGCAGATCTAGGATTTGTGGTGGGGACTTGAGATGATTTGTCTAGGGTTGGGTTCAGGTACAATTAAAATCACTCCAAAGGAAACACAATGCTCATTGAACAGGGTTTATCATTTTCACATAAAGCAGGAGTATCTGTGTAGGGCGTATATGTTAAGGAGATAATTGGTTGCCCATACAGTGACCCAGTTATCCAAATAAATCTCCCCTCCCGGATCAGATATGTTTTTTGTCAATTTATGAATGGAACATTCTTATGGATAAGTATGGCTGTGCCTCTACTGTTGGATTTGAAAGATGAGAAATACACCTGTCCCACCCAAGCTTCTGCGAGTTTGGCATGTTTCAGCATCACAGAGAGTGTGTCCTCTTGCAAATAGCGCGATGTCTGCTTTTCCTTTTTTAGAGCACATAGTATCTTTTTCCGTTTTATTGCATGACCTAGACCATGGCATCTCCATGTCAATAGATTTAAGGTACTAGTCATCGTCAACGAACAGAATCGAACTTTAGTGCAAGTCATCTCTGGGTAAAGGTGGATAGTAGTTACAGCTGCGTTCACAATAAAAGGAAAATAAATGGTTTCATAAAATAACAGTCCTGAACACCCCAGCCGAGTTCCCAAACAACTCGACATATCCCGTTGGATCTATTACCTCCCCGTCAGTCACAATTCTGTGTTCCAACATAACAACAACAACAAAAAACCGGGAACAGTTAGCAACGCAACAACGTCTCCCCCTCCCCACCAAGAAATGCCTCATCCTCTCCGCCCCGCATTTGGGTAAATGACAACGTAGCCCCCGTCCAGACACATTAAAAATGGGAGAAAATAAAATCAATAGCCCAGCCTACATATAGCAGCCTAGGTTATAATTGGAGCCTATCCCTCTCAGCTAAAGGAACATAAAATATAGATATTAGACGGCTATAATGACATTTAGCAGGGGGTGGGTCTTTGGATATCGGCTATATGTTGTCTTACCTCCTTTAGTAATAATAGTAATCGCATTTAGTCATTGTCCATTTCTCATTGACCTGTGTGTCTTTCAAAAAACGTTTTGCCTCTTCGGAGTTTTGAAGTGTCGCAGGCTCCTTGGTAAAGAATCCTGAGCTCGTTTGGGTTATTTGAATCCCCTAAAGATTGCCTCGGTCAATGAGTATTTCTTCACCTCGTCAAATTCTCGGCCGCTTTCGGCGTATTCCAGCTGACAGGTCCGTAAGTAAGATGAGTTTGGCGTTCCCACTGTAATGGGTTTGTTTTCGCCGCCTGAGACTCTGTTCCTTGTCGGTGAATCTCAAGAAACGTATGGTGATTGGGCGCGGTGGTTGTCTGGCTGCTGGTGGGGGCCTCAGTGCTCGGTGAGCTCTCTCGAGTTCTATGGGTCTGTCGGTGGACAGGTGGAGCCACTCGGGAAGTTTGTCTTGCAGGTAGCGGATCAGTGGCATGTTTCCCTCTTCTTTTTCGCCCAGATTTAATAGAACACAATTATTCCTTCGCCCCCTGTTTTCCAGGTCCTCTGTTTTCTCTTCCAGCTGCTCTATTTTTTTTTTAGCATATGCTATTGTTTCCATGGCGTTTGTCAATAAGTTTTCCGTGGATAGGATTCGCCCCTCTGCCTCGTCCAGGCGCCCCGCGTTTATGGTTATCTTGTTGTTTATGTCAGGCAAAGCATTTTCCAGGATTGTCACCTTGCCCCCTATCGCACTGAGCTGAGCGTTAATGGCATCTAGTTTAGTGTTGAGTTCTGTACGTTGGGATCTCAGCTCAGAAAAGATGTCTTCGACAGAGTGCGAGGTTGGCCTTCGTTGGGCCTCGGGGGGGAACGGGTCCTCTTGCTCCTGGCTAATGGCGCTAGCTTTTTCTGAAGCTAGCTGCTTCTTGGAGGCTTTTTCCGTCGCTAGTGCTCGAGTCCGGGTAAAAATGTCACCTGTAGTGTCGCCTTTTGTAGCCGCCATGACTTTTTGACTAAAGCTAAATGAGTTTAAACTTGAAGTGGAGGTAAGATTAGGAATTGGAAACTACTTGTGCGGAGCTCCTAGTTCATGCGGCCATCTCGTTCAGGGGTCACGTGATCCCCCCAGATCTGTATATTTTAAGGTAGGTAACTTCTGCCCTATGCCAATGAATTGAAAATCTCCTAAAATAATTATTGGAATTGCCTTTAAAAAGATACATTTTTACTACCCTTTTTGCCTTCTATTTTAAGAGGCTTAAATTATATTAGCTCTATAATAAGATTGGTCTCAAAATAACCCACTTTTAATTAAGTACACCAACCAATTAAGTGCGACTCTGTTGAGGAGGCAATCGTAGTTCTCAGCGGTTAACCTTACCGCAGAGGCATCATGCTCCCAGGGTGCCCTCTCCTACTACTCAGGTGGATGTACAGCAGATTGGTACAGCACAGCTTTCTGTGCTAATCTGCCTGTGTGACTGGATTCCATGTCATCGGAAACTCTTGTCAAGCATGTCTGTCACGCCACTATCTCAGTGTCACTGGCTGCCTCTCTGAGTTGTGTACTAACCATAGTGGATGCAGGATTATAGTGTCATGTGAAGGGACAGATACTGTGGTCCAGAGGTAGAGTTTAGGCTAGCTTGCCTCCCTTTAAGGTTGTTTCAGTGTCACTTTCCCCTTTTCCTACATGTTTTATAAGATTTGCCCTTATGTCTGTGTCGATTTCATGGATTAAATTCTGTCCACCAGGGTATGTTTGAAAGATCTTTGTGTGAACAACACTCATTACGTTCTGCATCTTAGTTTGATGTGATTCACATTGTGGACAAAAATTCCAGGTTAGCTGAGACTGAAAAAAATGTAATTTCATTTAATAAATAGCCTAGATTAATAATACCATATATTTGGTGAAAATGTTTGCACAGCTTAGTTTGCACCGCAGAAACAAATAATGGAAAGCAAAGCAGCCATCTGAGGACATACAGTGCCTTGCAAAAGTATTCATCCCCTGTCACGTTCCTGACCTGTTTTCTCTTGTTTTTGTATGTGTTTAGTTGGTCAGGGCGTGAGTTGGGGTGGGCATTCTATGTTATGTGTTTCTATGTTGGGAAATGTGTTGCCTGATATGGTTCTCAATTAGAGGCAGGTGTTTGACGTTTCCTCTGATTGAGAACCATATTAAGGTAGGTTGTTTCACATTGTTTGTTGTGGGTGGTTGTCTTCCGTGTCTGTGTATGTTGCACCACACGGGACTGTTTCGTTTTGTCGTTCGTGTATGTAGTCTGTTCCTGTTCGTGCGTTCTTCGTTTATTGTAAGTTCTCAAGTCCAGGTCTGTCTACATCGTTTATTTGTTTTGTAGTTTGTTAAAGTGTTTTCGTGTTACGTCTTTACTTTAATAAATATCGTTATGTCCACATTCACCGCTGCATTTTGGTCCGACCCTCCTCATCCGAGGAGGAGGAATTAGACGATCGTTACATCCCCCTTGGCATTTTTCCTATTTTGTTGCATTACAACCTGTAATTTAAATGGATTTTTATTTGGATTTCATGTAATGGACATACACAAAATAGTCCAAATTGATGAAGTGAAATGAAAAAAGTAACTTGTATCAACAGTTTTTTTTTTTTTTTTATAAAACGGTGGTGCGTGAATATGTATTCACCCCCTTTACTATGAAGCCCCTAAATAAGATCTTGTGCAACCAATTACCTTCAGAAGTCACATTATTAGTTTAAAAAAAGTCCACCTGTGTGCAATCTAAGTGTCACATGATTGATCTCAGTATACATTTGAATTCGGATAGTTTACATACACTTAGGTTGGAGTCAATTAAAACTCGTTTTTCAACCACTCCACAAATTTCTTGTTAACAACTATAGTTTTGGCAAGTCAGGTAGGACATCTGCTTTGTGCATGAAACAAGTCATTTTTCCAACAATTCTTTACAGACAGATTATTTCACTTATAATTCACTGTATCACAATTCCAGTGGGTCAGAAATCTACATACACTAAGTTGACTTTGCCTTTAAACAGCTTGGAAAATTCCAGAAAAGTATGTCATGGCTTTAGAAGCTTCTGACAGGCTAATTGACATAATTTGAGTCAATTGGAAGTGTACCTGTGGATGTATTTCAAGGCCTAGCTTCAAACTCAGTGCCTCTTTGCTTGACATCATAGGAAAATCTAAAGAAATCAGCCAAGACCTCAGAAAAAACATGTAGACCTCCACAAGTCTGATTCATCCTTGGGAGAAATTTCCAAATGCCTGAAGGTACCACGTTCATGTGTACAAACAATAGTACGCAAGTATAAATACCATGTGACCACGCAGCCGTGGAGACGTGTTTTGTCTCCTAGAGATGAACGTACTTTGGTGCGAAAAGTGCAAATCAATCCCAGAACAACAGCAAAGGACCTTGTGAAGATGCTGGAGGAAACAGGTGCAAAAGTATCTACAGTGGGGAGAACAAGTATTTGATACACTGACAATTTTGCAGGTTTTCCTACTTACAAAGCTGTAGAGGTCTTGTAATTTTTATCATAGGTACACTTCAACTGTGAGAGAAGGAATCTAAAACAAAAAATCCAGAAAATCACATTGTATGATTTTTAAGTAATTAATTTGCATTTTATTGCATGACATAAGTATTTGATACATCAGAAAAGCAGAACTGAATATTTGGTACAGAAACCTTAGTTTGCAATTACAGAGATCATACGTTTCCTGTAGTTCTTGACCAGGTTTGCACACACTGCAGCAGGGTTTTGGCCCACTCCTCCAACAGACCTTCTCCAGATCCTTCAGGTTTCGGGGCTGTCGCTGGGCAATACGGACTTTCGGCTCCCTCCAAGATTTTCTATTGGGTTCAGGTCTGGAGACTGGCTAGGCCACCCAGGACCTTGAGATGCTTCTTACGGAGCCACTCCTTAGTTGCCCTGGCTGTGTGTTTCGGGTCGTTGTCATGCTGAAGACCCAGCCACGACCCATCTTCAATGCTCTTACTGAGGAAGAGAGGTTGTTGGTCAAGATCTCGCGATACATGGCCCCATCCATCCTCCCCTCAATACCGGTGCAGTCGTCCTGTCCCCTTTGCAGAAAAGCATCTCCCAAAGAATGATGTTTCCACCTCCATGCTTCACGGTTGGGATGGTGTTCTTGGGTTGTACTCATCCTTCTATTCCTCCAAACACGGCGAGTGAGTTTAGAGCAAAAAGCTCTATTTTTGTCTCATCAGACCACATGACCTCTCCCATTCCTCCTCTGGATCATCCAGATGGTGATTGGCAAACTTCAGACGGGCCTGGACATGCGCTGCGTTGAGCAGGGGGACCTGCGTGCGCTGCAGGATTTTAATCCATGACGGCGTAGTGTGTTACTAATGTTTTCTTTGAGACTGTGGTCCCAGTCTCTTCAGGTCATTGACCAGGCCTGCCGTGTAGTTCTGGCTGATCCCTCACATTCCTCATGACATTGATGCCCACGAGGTGAGATCTTGCATGGAGCCCCAGACCGAGGGTGATTGACCGTCATCTTGAACTTCTTCCATTTTCTAATAATTGTGCAACAGTTGTTGCTTTCTCACCAAGCTGCTTGGCTATTGTCCTGTAGCCCATCCCAGCCTGTACAGGTCTACAATTTATCCCTGATGTCCTTACACAGCTCTCTGGTCTTGGCAATTGTGGAGAGGTTGGAGTCGTTTGATTGAGTGTGTGGACAGGTGTCTTTTATACAGGTAAACGAGTTCAAACAGGTGCAGTTAATACAGGTAATGAGTGGAGAACAGGAGGGCTTCTTAAAGAAAAACTAAACAGTCTGTGAGAGCCGGAATTCTTACTGGTTGGTAGGTGATCAAATACTTATGTCATGCAATTAAAAAAATGCAAATAATTACTTAAAAATCATACAATGTGATTTTCTGGATTTTTGTTTTAGATTCCGTCTCTCACAGTTGAAGTGTACCTATGATAAAAATGACAGACCTCTACATGCTTTGTAAGTAGGAAAACCTGCAAAATCGGTAGTGTATCAAATACTTGTTCTCCCCACTGTATATCCACAGTAAAACGAGTCCGATATCGACATAACCTGAAAGGCCGCTCAGCAAGGAAGAAGTCACTGCTCCAAAACCGCCATCAAAAAGCCAGACTACGGTTTGCAACATGGGGACAAAGATCGTACTTTTGGAGAAATGTCCTCTGGTCTGATGAAACAAAAATAGAACTGTTTGGCCATAATGATCATCGTTATGTTTGGAGGGAAAAGGGGGAGGCTTGCAGGCCGAAGAACACCATCCCAACTGTGAAGCACGGAGGTGGCAGCATCATGTTGTGGGGGTGCTTTGCTGCAGGAGGGACTGGTGCACTTCACAAAATAGATGGCATCATGAGGGAGGAAAATTATGTGGATATATTGAAGCAACATCTCAAGACATCAGTCAGGAAGTTAAAGCTTGGTCGCAAACGGGTCTTCCACATGGACAATGACCCCAAGTATACTTCCAAAGTTGTGGCAAAATGGCTTAAGGACAACAAAGTCAAGGTATTGCAGTGGCCATCACAAAGCCCTAACCTCAATCCCATAGAACATTTGTGGGCAGAACTGAAAAAGCGTGTGCGAGCAAGGATCCTACAAACCTGACTCAGTTACACCAGCTCTGTCAAGAGGAATGGGCCAAAATTCACCCAACTTATTGTGGGATGCTTGTGGAAGGCTACCGGAAACGTTTGACCCAAGTTAAACAATTTAAATCCAATGCTACCAAATACTAATTGAGTGTATGTAAACTTCTGACCCACTGGGAATGTGATGAAAGAAATAAAAGCTGAAATAAATCATTCTCTCTACTATTATTCTGACATTTCACATTCTTAAAATAAAGTGGTGATCCTAAATGACCTAAGACAGGACATTTTTACTCGGATTAAATGTCAGCAATTGTGAAAAACTGAGTTTAAATGTATTTGGCTAAGGTGTATGTAAACTTCCGACTTCAACTGTACATGTGAAGATGCAGATTAACTGTGACATTCAAGGCACAGTGGCAAGGACTGCATCCCCATATGAACAAAAATGTGTCATGATGATCATAATCATCATATCAGAGGGACAACTGCTAAAACCTGTGTTTATTTCCAACCAACACAACCACTGACAGCTGCATTTGCATATATAAAGTAACTCATTATTCCTTTCCAAATGAGCTTTGAAGCTCTACATTTTTCTTGGAGTGGGTCTAATCTTACATTCTTAATTACGTCTGTGCATCGGCAGCTGTGTCAGCCCCTCCATCTGCCTCAGGAGGGATGGAGAGCCGCAACATCCACTCGAATGGATGTAATGAGATTCTGTGGCTGCAGCTCCACAGTCCAAATACACTGGAGTGGAGGCGAGGGGTTAGAGATGTGACACTCAGCTAATAAACCTAAGCTTTTCCAGATAGAGAGCTGCTCTGTGTCCCCTGTTCCTGTCTGGTTCATCATCAACAACACTCAGCAAAAGGCTCTGGCTAAACTTTGCATTAGGCCAAGTCAGGGCTTTCTCTATATTTGCAGTTGAAAGCTATGAATCCTTGCTGATGAAGATATACAGAGAAAAGGAGATGTGGGAAGTCAATACCCTGTCAGATACATCATACACAGCTATTCACAGTCTTACTGGAACAAGAGAGACATCTCTTTACATTACAATACCTACCCAAACAGAACAATTATATGGACTTCAAAAGCTAGAGGATAAATTAAACTGAGTGACTATTCAAAAGCAATGCTCTTGTTTTTTAAATCTGCCTGTGAACCAGTTGGTTAAACCTGTGAAATATTCTAACGATAATTATTGCAGTATGTCTCTTTTAATAAAGCTTTCAACAAATCCCATCTGCTTCAGTTTACTGACTTTGTACGAGTCAACTGTAAAAAGTATATAACTAATATAACCTTTCACATAGAATTAGGTACACACATGTTCACTGGCAAAGATAAAGGAACTCCTCATTAGAGGCCCAGGGTCCCCATGTCTGTTTATGCCCCCATAATGTTCTCAGTTCAGTTCAGAATGTAAAGTTTTATGTAAAGTTTTGTTAATTCCAAAACAAGACTCCATTTGTGGACACAGAGTTAACCGTCTTGAGGTATTCAGAGGCTGTGAATGTGTTTGCAGGTAAAAGTGACACAAGGACATCTGATCACCTGAGATTGTGACAATACAAGAGTGACTGAATCAGGCCAATGGAGTTGAGCGACAGGAGGGCAGGGAAGCGGTTATCTGACAGGCAGTGGATGTGACATCAGTTGAGCGGACTGAGGTGAGTACAGGTGAATGCAGGTCCAGGTAGCCCTAGTTGGCCTTCATTAGTCACCAACACAACAGCCTGCCAGCACGGGCCCCTGGAGCTTCTCAGGCAATCAGAGTAGGGTTAGAATGTACACCACAGGAAGCTGGTGAGGGGAGGACAGCTCGTAATAAATGATGGGATGGAGTGAATGGAATAATTTATTCTGTTCCAGCCATTACAATGAGCCCGTCCTCTCCATTTAAGGTGCCACCATCTGCCTGTGATGTACACGCAACACTGCCAATGAGCTTTCTCAACCTTCCTGTAACCACGTCTCCTCTCTCTCAACATCAACATCACCAGGTCCTCGATTCCACTGGAGCTCCAAGGGGCCCTTCTCTGGTAAGGTCCATAACTAGACTTCTGAAGTAATTTTGTTATCTGATGGGGTAGTTAACTCACAGTATACCTCCATTTGTGATCTTTGCTTCCCTCTTGTTCTCAAGACTACAGAGAGGAATGTGCCTCTCTCAAATCAATGATCACAATGAGCATGCTTGATGCATTGCTGCAGTCACTTGGGTGGATTGTTCAGCTATGCCTCTGTGCCCTTTTCTGAGATGGGCCAAGCAGGGAGGGAAATCAAACAGTGAAATCAGCCTGGCTGGTCGAGCGTTATACAAAGCAGCAACAAGGCAACGTGGAAATGCCGGCTCACTTCACAAGAAGCAGCCAAGAGGAACAGATTGCTTCATGGTTATAGAGGAAAAGGGCCTGAAAGGGGGCTTTGTTTCCCCCGGGATGAGCGGGAGTCGCCTGGTTTGGCTGCACTGGCCTGGGCTGCATATGGTCAGTCAGACTGGGACTCTCTCTGACTGGGTGGTGTGGGTGGGAGGATCTGCTTTTCACTTCAGGCCCTTGACCCCATCTTTCCAACCTCCTCTCAGCCAAGGGCCTGGAGGCTGTGGAAGCTATGATGTCATGTAGTTCTGCAGAGTGGGAAGCCTCACTGGTCTGTCTCTGCACAGTGAGTCCTGGAATTTAGGAAAAGTAAAACTGATCATTTCACCGCTTTTAAAAAATCTTATTAAAGGCCTAGTGCAGTCAAAAACATGATTTGCCCTGTGTTGAATATATATTTCCACAATATGAGGTTGGAATAATACTGTGAAATTGTGAAAATGTGTATAATGCCGTTTTAGTGTAAGAGCTGTTTGAAAAGACTGCCTGAAATTTTGTGCTGTTCTGGTGGAATGGAGTTTTGGCCTTCCATGGTGACATCCACATGCATTAAATTAGTTAAGAGACTAATAAGAAAGATTTCCAAACCTCTCTGCCAATAACAACTAAATTGACCTTTGCTTGAGAAATTGACCTTTGTTTATTTTTTTACCATTTTAATTGAAAACAATCACAGTAAGGTACTTAATTGCTACCCAGAAATGATTTGATATTGAGATAAAAGTGGCTGCATTGGACTTTTAAAGCATTTTTGGAAACATGTTGCTATTTTAAGATATAAATGTTATCCTATTTGTTTTCTACTTATTATAAATGTATTTATTTTTATAAGATTTTATTAAACTTTTCAAACAATATAAACATACACAGACAAAAACCAGACAGACTCACACAATCATCAACAACATCACACCTTAAACAGATCCACATGCTACCGCCGCCTCCATCTCCAGCACCTGCAGGACTCTATTCGACATGACCTCAAATTGCACCACTCTGCCCTTCTCTGTCGCCCACACCCTTTCAATAGTCAAATAATAATGCATTTGATCCTCCAACAATGGAGGATCACTAGAGTTCCAGTTTTTAAGCAAATGTTTTTTCTAAATGATTGATGTGAAAAGTACGGTCCTACCCAGTGGAAATCTCGCCGCACACTCATATGCCATGTATTGAAATATGCAGATAGACGGATTAAAAGTAAATGTATATTTTTATTATTATCAGTTAATAATTAGATAAATTTTTTGCTTCATGTCATTCTGTGGGTCTGCTACTACTGTACCCGTGGTGCCCCAGAAAGCATGGACTTGTTCCATCGCCAACCACTCTGGAGAATCCTCGGGAATCAATTAGCCTTGCAGTTCTATAAACAGAAAGTCATTACCTGGAAGTCTAAGGGGGGATTCTTAATTCTATCAATCCTGTCAAAAATGTCCAACATTCAGACGGTTTCATATCTGAGGTTGTGGTACAAGACCACTTTAAAAACATTGTTTTTCAACATATAATATATACTAAACAAAAATAAACACGTCAAGTGTTGGTCCATTGTTTCATGAGCTGAAATAAAAGATCCCAGAAATGTTCCATATGCACAAAAAGCGTATTTCTCTCAAATTTTGTGCTCACATTTGTTTACATCCCTGTTAATGAGCATTTCTCATTTGCCAAGATAATCAATTCACCTGACAGGTGTGGGATATCAAGAAGCTTATTAAACAGCCTGATCATTACACAGGTGCATCATGTGCTGGGGATAATACAAGGCCACTCTAAAATGTGCAGTTTTGTCACAACACAGTGTCACAGATGTCTCAAGTTTTGTGGGAACTTGCAATTGGCATGCTGACTGCAGGAATGTCCACCAGAGCTGTTGCCAGAGAATTGAATGTTAATTTATCTACCATAAGCCGCCTCCAACGTCGTTTTAGAGAATTTGGCAGAACGTCCAACCGGCCTCACAACCGCAGACCATGTGTAACCACGCCAGCCCAGGACCTCCACATCTGGCTTCTTCACCTGCTGGATCATCTGAGAACAGCCATCCGGACAGCTGATGAAACAGTGGGTTTGCACAACCGAAGAATTTCTGCACAAACTGTCAGAAACCGTCTCAGGGATCTAATCTGTGTGCTTGTCGTCCACACCTTGACCTTACTGCAGTTTGTATCCGACTTCAGTGGGCAAATGCTCACTTTTGATGGCCACTGGCATGCTGGAGAAGTGTGCTCTTCACAGCTTAATTCCACTTTCAACTGTATCGGGCAGATGGCAGACAGTGTGTATGACGTCGTGTGGGCGAGTGGGTTGCTGATGTCAACGTTATGAACAGAGTGCACCATGGTGGCGGTGGGGTTATGGTATGGGCAGGCATAAGCTACGGATAACAAACACATTTTATCGATGGCAATTTGAATGCACAGAGATATCGTGACGAGTTCCTGAGGCCCATTATCGTGCCATACATCCGCTACCATCACCTCACGTTTCAACATGATAATGCACAACCTCATGTCGCAAGGATCTGTACACAATTCCTTGAAGCTGGAAATGTCCCAGTTCTTCCATGGCCTGCATACTCACCAGACATGTCACCCATTGAGCACGTTTGGGATGCTCTGGATCGATGTGTACGGCAGCGTGTTCCAGTTCCCGCCAATATCCAGCAACTTTGCACAGCCATTGAAGAGGATTGGGACAATATTCCACAGGTCCCAATCAACAGCCTGATCAACTCTATGCGAAGGAGATGTGTCGTGCCGCATGAGGCAAATGGTGCTCACACCAGATACTGACTGGTTTTCTGATCCATGCCCCTAAATCAAAATCAACACACTAGAGCAAATAAAATATACATTTACATAAAAACTATTTCGGGGTGACGCTGTTAGAAATCATTGATGTGATTCCAGCCTTGTTGGACAATGGAATCAACATTTAGCTCATCATTTAGCTCACCCACTGGCTCCAGGTCATCTATAAGTCTTTGCTAGGTAAAGCTTCGCCTTATCTCAGCTTACTGGTCACGATAACACTCACCCGTAGCACGCGCTCCAGCAGGTATATCTCACTGGTCATCCCCAAAGCCAACACCTGCTTTGGCCGCCTTTCCTTCCAGTTCTCTGCTGCCAGTGACTGGAACGAATTGCAAAAATCGCTGAAGCTGGAGACTTACATTTCCCTCACTAACTTTAAACATCAGCTATCGGAGCAGCTAACCAATCGCCAATCGCACATAGTCCATCTGTAAATAGCCCACCAAATCTACCTACCTCATCCCCATATTGTTTTTATTTACTTTTCTGCTCTTTTGCACACCAGTTTCACTACTTGCACATCATCATCTGCTCATCTACATCTGCTCATCTATCACTTCAGTGTTAATCTGCTAAACTATAATTACTTTGCTACTATGGCCTATTTATTGCCTTACCTCCTCATGCCATTTGCACACACTGTATATAGACATTCTTTTTTTCTGTTGTGTTATTGACTGTACGCTTGTTTATTCCATGTGTAACTCTGTGTTGTTGTTTGTGTCGCACTGCTTTGCTTTATCTTGGCCAGGTCGCAGTTGTAAATGAGAACTTGTTCTCAACTAGTTTACCTGGTTAAATAAAGGTGAAATAAAAATAAAAATAAAATGATATGAGAGATTATAGTAAGGCTTTTTGTGGTTCATGAAACAAGGTGTTTTATCAACTTTCCATAATGTACCCATGAACAAAAGATTCACAGGATGACTACATCATTAGAGAGTAATAAAGGTCCATCGCCCTTTTTTAGATGGAAGTCAGAAGGTAATGCTGACAGAAAAAGCAATTCAAGGTTTAGCTCTGTGCTCTGCCGTTCAGGTCTACCCACCGAGAAAATGTTCCACTCCACCCTGAGAAATTGTGAGGCAGAGTTAGATACAGGGAGAGTTCAATATGGGGAGAGTTAGAGACAGAAGAGTTAGAGACAAGGAGAGTGAGCTGAGGTGCATGAGTTCAAGCCCTCTCTTCCCTTCACCACCTTAACTCAGTTAATTTAAAAATTTGCATTTTCATACCTTTCACCGCTGCATGCTGACATGATAGACATATTTATTTAGGGTAGGTACAGGACAGGGGGCAGCCTCCAGGATCTGTCTGGACTCTCACTATCTCTCATAGCAAGGTTAGGGTTCACATTTACATCTGTGCTCAGCTCAGTGCTGCTCAGAAATAGCTTCAAATGGTCTCTATCGTCCTTCAATCTGTGCTATTTTGTACAGTCCCATAGGTTCTCTCTCAGGTTGTCATGGATGGCCACTTAAATTACATATGGATAGTGAGGGGTTCAGTCAAGCAGTAAGGTCGTCCTGTCCACAAGGTTAAACTTAGGCTGCCTTTACACAGGCAGCCCAATTCTGATCTTTTTCCCACTAATTGGTATTTTGACCAATCACATCAGATATTTTTCAGAGCTGATCTGATTGGTCAAAAGACCAATTAGTGAAGAAAATATCAGAATTGGGCTGCCTGTGTAAATGCAGCCTGAGCTGCTCATTGATGCACATATAATACCCCCTCTACCTGAATGTCTTTAGAGGAAAGTCTGTTTAGCTTCACCATAAGGAATACCAAATTGAATGGGCTTTTGAGCGCAGTCTTTCCCAACCCACAGAAACAAGCCTGCTAGTAAATCTGGTTTAATCCTGCCAAATGAGGCTCTTGCTTCCATTGAACTTTCCTGTTACATCCCTTCTTGACAAATACTTCTAATCAAATCTTAATCCCTGCTCTGGGCTGGAAGGAGAAGCTCAAATATGATATGAGTCATTGGAGGCCTGTTTCTGTTTCTGAATGATCTACAGTAGAGTATATCACCACTCATTCATGTTTAATGATTTTAATTCTATTGTCAGAAACCAAGGAACAACAATTCCACCCCATGAGCACAAACCTTGCCAGACGACTCTGTACTCTGTAATATTCCTCATGCCATTCATAAGCCTACAGTAGATGTATTAGTTGTTACATACTGTATCTGTGCTGTGAAGAGTCAGACACGGCCAGAGAAAACAGGCCGTATGGATGTGTTTGGTTCACTGAAGCAGCAGTTAGAGTAGATTAGAACACACCCTTGCATGCACCTACACATGCACACACTCAAACACAGAAACATTCTCACACACACAGCCCCCCCCCCACACACACACACACACACCACCGCCCACACACACACGCACCCACACACACAGTCTGTCTGCAGGGAGGAGGACCACTGCTGGCCGAATGACATAAACAGATCGTTTAAGTCCTAACCTTCCCCCAGACAAGAGAGCCAAACTAGGCTACAGACTAAGGAGGCCTATCTCAAGTACTTCCATGATGCCCATAACACCAGTTATAATTTGCAGGGGACAATTAACCAACAGGCAATATCACACACAATTAGGAGAACAACAATATGTTTTACTGTTAACATCCCCAGAGAACAAACACCCATGTCAAGACTGAGGTCTTTAAGATGAAAGAATCCAATAACCAATCTGCATATCAGGAACAGGAACAGCATATAACAGAAAAAGATCCCCAGCAACCAAACCAGAGAGTAGTAGGGACACTGGTCTTTCACCGCTTTCCAGAACATCTTGGGGTTAGACCCACATAGAGAGAACTGCCCCTTAAAGTAACTAACTTTAGCCTTCCGGATAGCCTGAGTGCACTTATTTCTCATTTGCCTGAACGAGAGCCAGTCAGCCTGAGTATGCGTGTGCCGAGCCTTTTGCCAAATGGAAATCTTGAGGTGGAGTAACTCCGCCAGATCACGGTCAAACCAGGGGCTGAACCGGTTTTCTTAATGGGGGTGTGTATATTAACAATACCACTGAAAATATTTAAAAAGAAGGTCCAAGTGTCTTCGACAGAGGGGATCAAGCTGATTCTATACCATTTTACAGAGGCCAGTTCATGAAAGGCTTGCTCATTAAAGTTTTTTAGCAAGCGTCTATGACAAATCTGGACAGGTCGTTTCACTGAGCAGCCATTACGAACACAGGCTGTAAAACAGTGATCACTAAGGTCATTACAGAAAACACCAGACTGATACCTATCAGGACTATTTGTGAGGATAACATCAAGGGGAGTAGAGTACAGGCCGGTGCTGATGGTTGACCATAACACCCAGCAACAGTCAACAAAGAGCTAATTGAAAGCTTAATGCTTAAAACCAGCAAATCAAATTGTATGGGGACAGACTTGGTAGAGACAACAGAGCACTGAAGGTGTTCCTTGGTAAAGATTGCCACTCCACTGCCTTTGGAAGATCTGTCTTGCCGAAAAAGGTTACAACCAGAAAGGTTAACATCAGTGTTCAAAACTCTCTTTCTTAAACCACTTCTCAGTAATGACCAAAACATCTGGATTGGAGCTGTGAACCCAAACTTTAAATTGATGAAAATATTATGGATTATTTGAGATAATAAGGTTCAGGTGAAAATAATCCATAATATTATGGATTATTTGAGATTATAAACTTCTAGTGCAAAAAAACCAGGCTTTTACCGAGAGCAGGAATCAGTAAAGCAGAAATTGGAGCACAAGTCAGAATTGGGGCTAGCAACAGTAGATGGTCCAGGGTGTACGTGCACATTTCCAGATATCATCAGCAGTAATACAATCAGGGCACGGCATAGCACAGGGAGAGCTCTGCAGTGTTGATTTTTTATGACATTTGAATGTGCATCAGATGGTAACAAGATCATATTGTACAGCAATTTCATCAGGTAACATGAATACAAAGCCGCCGAAAGGTGGTTAAAATAGGATGGGAAGCCAAGAGTCCATGTACCTAATAGAGAGTCATAGTTGCGAGTGTGGGAGCAAACAATGTCTGTCCCATGGTCAGGTAAACAAGTAAGTTCAAAGTCAACAAAGCACGCAGGAGTCATGGGACAAATAGCAAAAAGCACAAGAAAAAAATTAAAACGACTTGGGGCTAGCCATTGTAAGTTCAAAGAGTCACTCGCCCCAACAAGATAACTTGAGAGAGTAGTTCTCGATGAGTCCAGTAGGCTATTAAAGTATGAGATAAAATAAAATAAATAGTAGGCCTATACTAGTTAAAGTGTTTCTGAGTAAGTGTCACGTTCGTCGTATGAATCGGACCAAGGCGCAGCGTGGTATGCGTACATTCTTTATTATAATAAGAATGAACACAGAACAAACTAACCAAAATAACAAAACGACACAAAACGGCTCCGGACTGGGGATCGCCGCCGGAGGCTCCAGACTGGGGATCGTCGCCGGAGGCTCCGGACTGGGGATCGCCCCCGGAGGCTCCGGACTGGGGATTGTCGTTGGAGGTTCTGGACTGTGGCCCGTCGTTGGAGGTTTCCGACTGTGGCCCGTCGTTGGAGGTTCCGGATTGTGAAACGTCGCCGGAAACTCTGGACTGGGAACGTCGCCGGAAGCTCTGGACTGGGTACTGTCGCCGGAAGCTCTGGACTGGGTAGTGTCGCTGGAAGCTCTGGACTGGGTACTGTCGCCTGAAGCTCTGGTCTGGGTAAGCGCACTGGAAGCCTGATGCGTGGTGCCAGAACTGGTGGTACCGGGCTGAGGACACGCACCTCAGGGCGAGTGCGGGGAAGAGGCACAGGCCGTACTGGACTTTGGAAGCGCACTGGAGGCCTGATGCGTGGTGCCGGAACTGGTGGTACCGGGCTGAGGACACGCACCTCAGGGCGAGTGCGGAGAGGAGGCACAGGACGTACCGGACTGTGGAAGCGCACTGGAGGCCTGATGCGTGGTGCCGGAACTGGTGGTACCGGGCTGATGACACGCATCTTAGGGCGAGTGCGGAGAGGAGGCACAGGACGTACTGGACTGTGGAGGCACACTGGAGATCTGGAGCGTAGAACTGGCACAATGCGTCCTGGCTGGATTCTCACTTGAGCCCGGCAAGTGAGAAGAGCTGGAATAGAGCGCACCGGGCTATGAATGCGAACTGGAGACACTGTGCACATCACTGCGTAACACTGTGTCTGACCAGTCACACGCTCCCCAGCACGCCCGCTCTGCAGCGCTCTCAATGCTAGCACCTCTCTCCGGAATCTTGCGTCGAACTCCTCATCCAACTCCCTGACAGGCTCTGGTTCGCTCCTCGCCTCCGCCGACTGCTCCATGTGCCCCCCCAAAAAATGTTCTTGGGGTTTCTGTGGCCTACCTCGTTGGTATAACTCCTTGTAATATCGCCGTTCCGCTTTTGCTGCCTCTATTTCCTTCTTCGGAAGGCGATACTCCCCAGCCTGCGTCCAGGGTCCTGCTCCATCCAAAATCTCCTCCCAGGTCCGTTCCTCCTGAACACGCTGCTTGGTCCATTTATGGTGGGTTCTTCTGTCGCGTTCGTCGTATGAATCGGACCAAGGCGCAGTGTGGTATGCGTACATTCTTTATTATAATAAGAATGAACACAGAACAAACTAACCAAAATAACAAAACGACACGTGAAGCTATACAAAACGAGTGCTGACAGGCAACTACACATAGACAAGAACCCACGAACACCAAAGGGAAAATGGCTACCTAAATATGATCCCCAATCAGAGACAACGATAAACAGCTGCCTCTGATTGGGAACCATATCAGGCCACCATAGACATACAAATCACCTAGACCTACAAAAACCTTAGACAATAGAAAAACTAACGTGCCCACCCTAGTAACACCCTGACCTAACCAAAATATAAAGAAAACAGAGATATCTCAGGTCAGGGCGTGACAGTAAGCTCACATAATAAGCTTCACAAGTTAATTAGCCTACATAAAATTCAGATCAGTCCAAAGTCTGCGGTGTGTGTGTATGTGTGTGTGTGTGTGTGTGTGTGTGCTGGAGGCGAGGGAAAGCTCGGGAGAGAGGGGGGGGGGTTGTGGCAGGGGTACCTGTATCAGACGGGGAGACAGGCCAGGTCAGACGTGTAACAGATCACCAGGTGAGATCAGCAGTGCAGCAGGCAACGGGAATAGGTGTCACACCCGCTTGGGAGAAGCTTTTTTCGGGAGGCTGAGTAGGAGCGGAGGCGTTCAACCTTACCCGACAGGTGCGTGGTATAGCAGATAAAAACGTCCGAAGCTAAAAGCTTGTTGAAAAACCGTGGTAAAATTTGCTTGAGTTTCAATTATTGCCAGACATTCAGGCCATCAAACATCAATAGCTCATGAACGATTTCCTGAGATGTGGATATTCTACACACAACAGACCAGAATGTGCATCAGACCCAGTAGAGAGTCTCAGTAGAGGGTCTCAGGGCATCTCAGGGCATTGAGTCAATAAGTATTCAAACCCTTTGTTATGGCAAGCCTAAATAAGTTCAGGAGTAAAAATTTGCTTAACAAGTCACATAATAAGTTGCATGAACTCACTCTGTGTACAATAATAGTAGTTAACATGATTTTTGAATGACTACATCATTTCTGTACCCCACAGATACAATTATCTGTACGGTACCTCAGTCGAGCAATGAATTTCAAACACAGATTCAACCACAAAGACCAAAGAGGTTTTCCATTGCCTTGCAAAGAAGGGCACCTATTGGTAGATGGTTAAAAAATAAAAAAGCATACATTGAATTTCCCTTTGACCATGGTGAAGTTATTAATTACACTTTGGATGGTGTACACTATCAATACACCCAGTCACTAGAAAGATACAGGTGTCCTTCCTAACACAGTTGCCGGAGAGTAAGGAAATCTCTCAGGGATTTCACAATGAAAATCTATGGCAAGACTTGAAAATAGCTGTCTAGCAATGATCAACAACCAACTTAACAGTGCTTGAAGAATTTGTTTAATAATAATGTGCAAACATTGTACAATCCAGATGTGCAATGCGCTTAGAGACTTCCCCAGAAAGACTCACAGCTATAATCCCTAACAAAGGCGATTCTAACATGTATTGACTCAGGGGTGTGAATACTTATGTAAATTAGATAATTATGTTTTTCATTCTCAATAAATGTGCAAAAACTTCTGAAAATATGTTTTCACTTTGTCATTATGGGGTATTGTGTGTAGTTGTGTGAGAGAAAATATATCTATTTCATCCATTTGGAATTCAGGCTGTAACACAACAAAATGTGGAATAAGTCAAGGGTATGAATACTTTCTGAATGCACTGAATAGTGAAATGAATAGTGCATGTGTCAGAATGAAAAACAACTCCACCACTACAGTAGCAGTCACAACCATACATATGAAGGGAAGTAGAGCAGAGCAATCTGCCATGTGCTGTCCTGGGGGAAGAATGTTCAGCATGGATATCATAATAAAAATGATAGAAACATAATCTACCCACTATGAATGGGACAGAAGAAACATGCTGATGTCAAACAAGTCTGGAGGGAGAGCACATTTTTTGAGGTTGTACTGCATGTGATGCTGACAGTCAGTGCTTTGGGAGGAAAGGGTCCCTGCTCTGTAAGTACCGTACTATAATATTAAAAGCAGCACAGATTGTAAGTAAAGCAAATGTTATCCTGTTTATTTGCAATGTGTATATTGATAACTTTGAGCAAATGTCCATAATTAACCACCCCAAAAAGACAGGGAGCATCCTTTTTCTACACAAATTGTCTCCTTAGACGCAGACATAAACAACTTATGTATGGGAGGGCTATAAGCATTCTGGTAATGCTCTGAAACGTCTCCACACCAAGGCTGACGGCCTGATTGAAGTATCAACAAAGGCATGCAGCGCTTCTGTTGATGCACTGAGACAGACTGACATAAGAGAGATTTGTCTATTATTGGGTTATTAGATGAGGCCAAAAACACCAAGACAGACAACACAGAGGGATATGAACTCATGGAAAGAGAGTGACAATAATTTTTGTTTGACCAGAGCTTTATTAGTAATAGAAAGACAGTGACCCACACCAGCTTGAGCAGTTCGACTTCTGAACATTGAACAATGATCAATGAGTAATTAAGTCAATGCTGCCCAATTCCCTCTGACAGCTCTGGAGGCTATGTCTTATTTGGCCCCTACCCTGACACTAAACCGATATCAGCCAAACGGTCAGGTTCTAATGGAACTTCTATGAAAGTTCATCAGCTGCGCCTTTTATCTGACGATTACCTTATCTGCAGGCTAGACCCATGGCTAGACCATTCTCTTTAATGGTGGCTTTTAAAATGCAGTACATCTGAGTGTAAGCTACCTCACTACAGAAAGCAAATGGACTAAATTGATTGAATGTGTGACGTTATAGAGAAAGGACACCATATAAACAAACCTGTCTGTACCATATACCACCAAGAAACTACCCAGGATGAAGCAATGAGTGGAACAGCTGGCAGTTGTCATAACAAAGCCTCTACCATTCAATGATTGCAAGCACAAAATGACTTTCCACAGACCTCCTCCTCTGACATGTGTAGTTTGATCTCTGGACCGGTGGCTGTGTCATGGCCTGGGAGCCATGTGATTGTGGATGGTCTGAATGAACTGGCCACTGAAGTATAATCTGGCCTAGTGGCTTCTGGAGTCAGGAGGATCCAGAGAGGTCCTGACAGTTGAGACATAATTACTGCACTGCAGACTGACTATGAAGGGCCACAACTCAAACACTCATATTCTGCATACACTCCATTTCAAACAGCGTTTGATACAAGTAAAGGATTAGAAGTTAAGTCGATCAAAGGTCCCAGATACAAAGGCAACATGTTGATTTTGACAACCTATGCTATTACCAACCCTAACTCTGCGTAAGGACAAAGATGTTATGCAAGTCTAGCATTAAAAGTCAGATTGTCAACTTCATATTTAGCATATTCAAATTGTGCACCCTAAAGTCATTGTTGCCTTGTCGAAGCACATAAATAATTCATAATATTTTCATTGATCTATTATTCAAGAAACTAGTCTGCAACTTTGAGAAACAGAGGAAAATTGCAATCATGTAATAATTAGTCTGGTACAGTATATTAGCGTGGCACCCCATAATATTGATATACTGTTCCTTGATCACTTCCACCCTTGGGGCTCTATGGCAACTTTCCATCCGGGAGTGTTTTTGTTTCCTTTGATGTTTTTATTTAACTAGGCAGTCAGTTAAGAACAAGTTCTTATTTACAATGACGGCCTACCCCGGCCAAACCCGAGTGGTTCTGGGCCAATTGTGCGCCGCCCTATGGGACTCCCAATCACAGCCAGATGTGATTCAGCCTGGATTCGAACCTGGCACTGTAGTCGCGCCTCTTGCACTGAGATGCAGTGACTTAGACCGCTGTGTAGCCTGCTGGACTAAGCTTTAATACACAAACCCACAATTTCCTGATTTAGATGAATAAGTATTCCACTCCCTACAAAAATGGAAATATCATACCAGAAGCATTAGATGACACCAGCTAATTGAGAGGTCAAAAACCACATGACTTACAGTATGTTGTCATCTATAAGGCTATACCTTAAGGAGTCAATAACTAATTGCTTGTGATTATCAATGTACTTAGTCTTGCATTTCCTCTTCTCAGGGAAATGTCCAGCGCATAGACTTAAAAAAACACTGCTCCTCTGTAACTGACATTATAGACCACCGATTACTGGAACACCAGCCAGAGGCTGGTCCCACCTGAGATGGAGGGAGGGGGTAGGTAATAGGACAGATCCTGAAGGACACTCCTGGGAGCTTTCATCAAATCTGTGCTGCCATACCTCTGTTAGCCACTCTCATTAATAATGGAGCTTGCAGTATGAGAGGCCTCTCAGGAGAGCCACTGGAAGACGGGAGGCAGGGAGGAGGACAGTGGTCAAGGAGAGAAGTGCAACGCTACAGCAGAATATGACACAGTTCACTTGGAACCATTGAGGTTGTCACTGAAATACAACCTGCATTGAACGAAAGCAACTTCAGTTGACTAGAAAGGTTTAGAATGTGAGGTACTTTCTCAAGGTAGGGCTGTGTATTCTGATGGAATGAACGAGTTGTTCATGTAAACCAGTGTAAGCAAATAAGAACCAAGTCATGCCTGAAACACCCCTGCACTGTAATGACAACAGGAGAGGAAACATATTTCACAATGTTAGGTACAATACTTCAGATTGATATCCATCAACCTACCGATGAGGTAAACAAGCAGTATAACAAATACAGCTCAGTCTCAGCACGTCAATAAAGTCAAAGTTACAATGTAGAGAGTGCAAAAACCTGAAAAAGAGTGGAATGCTAGATTCCTGGAGACCATGAGTCACAGAGCAGACCTGGTGTCTGAGTCATCATACCCCTGCCCTTCCACCACACTACCACTCCAGGCTGAGCTGCCTCCCTGAGGCTAGCGGTTTGAACGAGGCAACTCTCCTTTCATCCCTCAGCACAACTAACAGAAGACGTCGGCACAGGGAGCCCTGCCTCAATACAATTACTAACGTTGTTTAGAATAACACAGCAGGTCAGCCTTCAGAAATATACTGAACAAAAATATACATGAAACATGCAACAATTTCTAAGATTTGACTAAGTTGCAGTTCATATAAGGACATCAGACAATTGAAATAAATTAATCAGGCCATAATCTATGGATTTCACATGACTGGGAATACAGATATGCATCTGTTGGTCACAGATACCTTAAAGAGGTAGGGGTGTGGATCAGAAAACCAGTCAGTATCTAGTATGACCACCATTTGCCTCATGCAGCATGACAGATCTCCTTCGCATAGAGTTGATCAGGCTGTTGATTGTGGACTGTGGAATGTTGTCCCACTCCTCTTCAATGGCTGTGCGAAGTTCCTGGATAATGTCGGGAACTGAAACACGCTGTCATACACGTCGATCAAGAGCAGCCCAAACATGCTCAATGGGTGACATGTCTGGTGAGTATGAAGGCCATGGAAGAACTGGGACATTTTCAGCTTCCAGGAATTGTGTACAGATCCTTGCCACATGGGGCCTTGCATTATCATGCTGAAACATGAGGTGATGGTAGCGGATGGATGGCACGACAATGGGCCTCAGGATCTCGTTACGGTATCTCTGATTATCTTGGCAAATGAGAAATGCTCACTAACATTTTAGAGAAATAAGATTTTTGTGCATATGGAACATTTCTGGGATCTTTTATTTCAGCTCATGAAACATGGAACCAACACTTTACATTTTGTGTTTATATTTATGTTCAGTGTAGAATTGTTTCTCTGCAAACCTCTCTTGTGGTGGATGGAAACAGCAGATGCAAAAGAGACTAAAACGGAGGAAAGAGGGGACAAGCAGTAGATACGGCAGTATGTGAGAGTAGGAGAATACAGGCAGAGGCAGCTTCTGTGGAAAGTCAAAGCATAAGAGGGATGGAGAGGTACAGCCCGGTATCATAGACATAACATAGTAAATGTATGATATGTTGCGTTTGGTATGGTTACATAAGACAGATAGTTACTTAAGGCAAAAACAAAAGTAGGGTGGTTGGTCAAGGTGGATGGGTGGGAGTATAACGTGAACATCTAGCAACCCAAAGGTTATGAGTTTGAAGATTATCACGGACAACTTTAGCATTTTTMCTAATAAGCAACTATTTTACTACTTACTACTTTTGAGCTACTTTGCAACTAATTAGCATGTTAGCTAACCCTAACCCTGACCTTAAAACACTTTAACTAACCCTTCCCCTAACCCTAACTACAACCCTTTTAGCTAACCCTTCCCCTAATCCTAACCCTAACCTTAACCCGAACCTAAACCCTAATCGTTAACCCTAACTCTTAGCCGAGCTAATGTAAGCCAGCTAGCTAACATTAGCCAACTTACAAATTTGTAACATACACTAGGTTTTACAAAATCATAACATATTGTACGTTTAGCAAATTTGTAACATATAATATGAATTGTAACTCATAACATATCATACGAAATGGGTGATGGTGTCCCGGATTTACGTACAGACTAATACGAAATGCTCTGAGACCAGGTTGAGAGATATGATACTTCAAAAAAGTGTGGGAAAGGAAAACAGAGCTACACAGACCATAATATGAGTATAAATGTATAAACTTTGATTCACAAGGGCTCCCGAGTGGCGCAGCGGTCTAAGGCACTGCATCTCAGTGCTAGAGGCTTCACTACAGACCTTGATTTGATTCCAGGCTGAATCACACCCAGCTGTGATTGGGAGTCCCATAGGGCGGTGCACAATTGGCCCAGCGCCGTCCGGGTTAGGGTTTACCCGGGGTAGGCCGTCATTGTAAATAAAAATGTGTTTTTAACTGACTTAAATAAAGGTTAAATAAAAATAAATAAATAATCTTGGTGTTGAGCTTGAGACAGCATGCCGATGATGGATGAGGCGTGGCTGGGTCGTCCAGTGAGAATTGAATCTCTATACCTGCACTTTGGAGATCTATTCGGGCTAAATATAGCTCCCCACCACCACAAGCTAGACCGCAGCAACCTCACTGCCTGCCCAGGGACTATTGATCTCTGTATTGATAGGACTGATCTACTTGAATTTAATTCTAATGAGGAAAGGATTAGCGGCTCTCTGGATCATTGTCTAAAATGGTATCGGAAAACCAGCTACATTCTGATGCATGTTAGTGTATGCAGTGTAACTACATGGGAAAAAATTATAATCATATTTTAGAAAAATTATAAAGCATGGCAAAGACAGTGTATTCCTACTATCCTCCCTATAATTCCTTCAACACTTTTTATATTGAATAGCCTTTTCCCAACTAGGATGACTGTAGATCCAACAGAATGGCCAGAGGCAAACAACCACTACTTTCCTCCAAATGACTGGGAGAGATTGGTGTGCAACAGGGAGGTTAGTTGTCTGCAGCTCTGGGGAGCTCTATTCAAGAGGGAGCAGGGAAGAGTGCTTTAGCTGCTGTTGAACCAATCCCCACACTCCTTTTCTCCTGCCACATGGCATACCTCTGCTCTATTTCTCTACACAGCTAAATAAGACAACACTGCGGACACAAAATGACCGTCAAGCCACACACGTGATAGATACCAACAGTGACTTAGTGATGATTGAAAAATGGCGCCGATAGAGAGGGCAGCCGAGCTTTGAGCCCCTATGCAACTTTGCAGTATTTTTTTTTTATGTGTTATTTATTACACCAGAACAGAATTTATTTTGTGTATTTACATACAGCCGGGAAGAACTTTTTGATATCAGAGCGGCGGAAACTCATGAGCATTACCGGCATTGTGACCAGGAATACGACTTTCCCGAATCGGATCCTTTGTTTGTACCCCCCGGGCAATTGAACTGATTCCAGAGGCTGACCAAAAACATTGATGGCGGAGAAGAGGTACTCGGAGTGGACTTCTAGTCCGAACCAGGAGGCGCGCACACCACCCACCGCTTCCGAGTACGTTATTCGCTAATGTTCAGTCTCTGGATAATAAAGTTGACGAGCTGAGAGCGAGGATCTCCTTCCAGAGAGACATCAGGAATTCTAACATACTCTGTTTCACGGAAACATGGCTCTCTCGGGATATACAGTCTGAGTCCGTACAGCCAGTTGGGTTCTCAGTTCATTGAGCAAACATGAATAAATATATCTCCGGGAAGAAGAAGGGCAGGGTGTATGTTTCATGATTAACTACTGACGGTGTGATTGTGATAATATACAGGAACTCAAGTCCTTTTGTTCACCCTACCTAGAATACCTCACAATCAAATGCCGAACGTATTACCTCCCAAGAGAATTCTCTTCGGTTATAGTCACAGCCGTGTATATTCCCCCTCAAGCCGATACCACGACGGCTCTCAAGGAACTACACTGGACTTTATGCAAACTGGAAACTGAGGCTGCATTTACTGTAGCTGGGGATTTTAACAAAGCAAATTTGAGGAAAACGCTACCAAAGTTCGAGCAACATATTGACTGCAGTACTCGCACTGCTAAAACACTCAACCACTGCTACTCCAACTTCCGGGATGCCTACAAGGCCCTCCCCCGCCCTCCCTTCAGCAAATCTGATCATGACTCCATTTTGCTCCTCCCTTCCTATAGGCATAAACTCAAACAGGAAGTGCCCATGCTAAGGTCTATTCAACGCTGGTCTGACCAATCGGTATCCATGTCTCAAGATTGTTTTGATCACGCAGACTGGGATATGTTCCGGGTAGTCTCCGTGTGTCACGACTCCGACCGAAGGTGGCTCCCCTTCCCGTTCGGGTGGCGCTCGGTGGTCGTCGTCGCCGGCCTACTAGCTGCCACTGATTCTTTCCTCCCCCTCCTTGTCTGTTTATTGGTTACACCTGTTATGCGTTTGTGGTGATTAGTTGGGCTTTATTAGTCAGCCGGCCCGCCTGTTTCTTTTTGGGGGATTGTTTGTTGTAACATTTGTGTATGTTGGAGACGAACGTGTTTGTTCCTGTTTGTGGGTTTTGCTGGACTGTTTTACACACGGCGGACATAGGCCACCCCACGAAACACTGGGTGCTAAAAAACAAATGCCCCAAACACGGGGAGTGTTTGGGGCATTTGTTTTTTAGCACCCAGTGTTTCGTGGGGTGGCCTATGTCCGCCGTGTGTGCATTAAAGAGCACTACCTTGAACTCTCTGTTTCCTGCGCCTGACTTCACACCCACGACACCCAGATCGTTACAGAATCCCGCACCATATAATGGAGTCAGCAGGAGCAGCGGCCAACCCGCTCCCATTCCGATGGAGTTGGGAGGGGCCGTGCCGAGGGGTACCGGAGGAGGAGGCCCCCCCTGCACCAGCTGTGGTCGGAGAGGACACACGGCCGATCGGTGCTGGGGGGGTCCGTCTGGGAGTCGAGATGGCAGGCGGAACGCTTCTCGGTCACCCCAGGTGAGTCCGCACCAAACTCACCCAGAACCCCCTGTTGGTCACATGTTTGTCTTGATTTTTTCCCTTACATTTTTACCGCCTTCCCAGCATAAGGCGCTAGTCGATTCAGGTGCAGCTGGGAACTTTATGGATCGCGGACTCGCCCTTAAGTTAGGTGTTCCGCTTGTGCCGATAGATTCTCCCTTTCCCGTGCACTCCCTAGATAGCCGGCCATTAGGGTCAGGGGTGGTCAGGGAGGCCACGGTTCCACTGGACATGGTGATGCGGGGGAATCATAGGGAGCGTATCAGTCTCTATATTATTGATTCGCCTGCGTTTCCAGTGGTGCTAGGGATTCCCTGGCTGGCCCAGCACAATCCTAAGATTTCGTGGAGACAGGGGGTTCTCCTGGGATGGTCAGAGGAGTGTTCTAGAAGGTGTCTGGGAGTTTCCATCGGTGCCACGTCGGTGGAGAGTCCAGACCAGGGTTCCACGGTGCGCATTCCCCCCGAGTATGCCGATTTGGCAATCGCTTTCAGTAAAAAGAAAGCGACTAAATTACCACCTCATCGACCGGGAGGGGATTGTGCGATAGATCTCCAGGTAAACGCTGCGCTTCCCAAGAGTCACGTGAACCCATTGTCCCACGAGGAGACGTTGGCTATGGAGACATATGTCACGGAGTCTCTGGGACAGGGGTACATTCGGCCCTCCATCTCACCCGTCTCCTCGAGTTTCTTTTTTGTGAAGAAGGAGGGAGGTTTGCGTCCGTGTATTGATTATAGAGGTCTAAATGCCATCACAGTGGGGTTTAGTTACCCACTACCTCACATCGCTACGGCGGTGGAATCATTTCACGGAGCGCAGTTCTTCACAAAACTGGATCTCAGGAGCGCGTATAGTCTGGTGCATATTCGGAAGGGAGACGAGTGGAAAACCGCGTTTAGTACCACATCGGGCCATTATGAGTACCTCGTCATGCCGTATGGGTTAAAGAATGCTCCAGCCGTCTTTCAATCCTTTTTAGACGAGATTCTCAGGGACCTACACGGGCAGGGAGTGGTTGTTTATATCGATGACATTCTGATCTACTCAGCCACCCGCGCCGCGCATGTGTCTCTGGTACGCAAGGTGCTTGGTAGACTGCTGGAGCATGACCTATACGTCAAGGCTGAGAAGTGTGTGTTCTCCAAACGAGCTGTCTCCTTCCTGGGTTATCGCATTTCCACCTCGGGGGTGGTGATGGAATGTGACCGCATTAAGGCCGTGCGTAATTGGCCGACTCCGACCACGGTAAAAGAGGTGCAGCGGTTTTTGGGTTTTGCCAACTACTACCGGAGGTTTATCTGGGGTTTTGGCCAGGTAGTGGCTCCCGTTACCTCACTGCTGAAGGGGGGCCCGGTGCGGTTGCGGTGGTCAGCAGAGGCGGACGGAGCTTTCAACAGGTTGAAGGCGCTGTTCACGGATGCACCCGTGTTGGCGCACCCGGACCCCTCTCTAGCATTCATAGTGGAGGTGGACGCGTCCGAAACTGGGGTGGGTGCCGTGCTATCACAGCGCTCGGGTACGCCACCAAAACTCCGCCCCTGCGCTTTCTTCTCGAGGAAGCTCAGTCCAGCGGAGCGTAACTATGATGTGGGAGACCGGGAGTTGTTAGCGGTGGTCAGGGCTCTGAAGGTGTGGAGACACTGGCTTGAGGGGGCTAAGCACCCCTTTCTCATCTGGACCGACCACCAGAATCTGGAGTATATTCGGGCAGCTAGGAGACTGAACCCATGTCAGGCAAGGTGGGCCATGTTCTTCAACCGATTCCGGTTTACGTTATCATATAGACCGGGCTCCCAGAACGTAAAAGCTGACGCACTGTCCCGCCTTTACGACACGGAGAATCGGTCCACTGAACCTACTCCCATCCTTCCCGCCTCGAGGCTGATGGCACCAGTGGTATGGGAGATGGACTCGGACATCGAGCGGGCGTTACGGGCGGAGCCCGCGCCTCCTCAGTGTCCGGCGGGGCGGAAGTACGTGCCAATTGGTGTCCGGGACCAACTGATTCGGTGGGCTCACGTCCTACCCTCCTCGGGTCACCCTGGGGTGGCGAGGACAGTGGGGAGCCTTCGGGGGAGGTATTGGTGGCCCACCTTGGCTAGGAACGTTAGGGTTTATGTCTCTTCCTGTTCGGTATGCGCCCAGAGTAAGGCTCCTAGTCACCTTCCTAGAGGGAAGTTACAACCCCTCCCCGTTCCACAACGGCCATGGTCTCACCTATCCGTAGATTTTCTGACCGATCTTCCCCCGTCTCAGGGGAACACTACGGTTTTGGTGATTGTGGACCGGTTCTCTAAGTCCTGCCGTCTCCTCCCGTTGCCCGGTATCCCTACAGCCCTACAGACTGCGGAGGCATTATTCACCCACGTCTTCCGGCACTACGGGGTGCCGGAGGACATCGTCTCTGATCGGGGTCCCCAGTTCACGTCCCGAGMATGGAGGGCGTTCATGGAGCGTCTGGGGGTCTCGGTCAGCCTGACCTCCGGTTATCACCCCGAGAGTAATGGGCAGGTGGAAAGAGTGAACCAGGAGGTGGGTAGGTTTCTGCGGTCATATTGCCAGGACCGACCAGGGGAGTGGGCGAGATACATCCCCTGGGCTGAGATGGCCCAGAACTCACTACGCCACTCCTCTACTAACGGGTCCCCATTTCAGTGTGTGTTGGGGTACCAGCCGGTCCTGGCACCATGGCATCCGAGCCAGACCGAGGCTCCTGCGGTGGAGGAATGGGTGCAGCGCTCCAAGGAGACCTGGAGGGCTGTCCAGGAATCCCTCCAACAAGCTAGTGGACGGCAGAAAAGGAGTGCTGACCGCCACCGCAGTGAGGCCCCCGTGTTTGTACCGGGGGACAGGGTCTGGCTCTCGACCCGAAACCTGCCCCTCCGCTTGCCCTGCCGGAAGCTGGGGCCGCAGTGTGTGGGGCCCTTCAAAGTCCTGAGGAGAATAAACGAGGTGTGTTATCGATTACAACTCCCTTCTTATTATCGTATTAACCCCTCGTTTCATGTGTCTATCCTCAGGCCGGTGATAGCTGGTCCCCTGCAGGACGGTGAGGTGCCGGAAGTCCCTCCTCCCCCTCTGGACATCGAGGGGTCCCCGGCATACACGATACGGGCCATTCTGGACTCGAGACGCTGGGTGAGGGGCCTGCAGTACCTCGTGGACTGGGAGGGGTACGGTCCGGAGGAGAGGTGCTGGGTACCGGTGGGGGACATTTTGGATCCGTCAATGTTGAGGGATTTCCATCGCCTCCATCCGGATCGCCCTGCGCCTCGTCCTCCGGGTCGACCTCGAGGCCGGTGTCGGCGCGCTGCAGGAGCCGCGTGTCAGGGGGGGGGGTACTGTCACGACTCCGACCGAAGGTGGCTCCCCTTCCCGTTCGGGTAGCGCTCGGCGGTCGTCGTCGCCGGCCTACTAGCTGCCACTGATTCTTTCCTCCCCCTCCTTGTCTGTTTATTGGTTACACCTGTTATGCGTTTTTGGTGATTAGTTGGGCTTTATTAGTCAGCCGGCCCGCCTGTTTCTTTGTGCGGGATTGTTTGTTGTAACATTTGTGTATGTTGGAGACGAACGTGTTTGTTCCTGTTCGTGGGTTTTGCTGGACTGTTTTAGTCCCCGTGTTTGGGGCATTTGTTTTTTAGCACCCAGTGTTTCGTGGGGTGGCCTATGTCCGCCGTGTGTGCATTAAAGAGCACTACCTTGAACTCTCTGTTTCCTGTGCCTGACTTCACACCCACGACACCCAGATCGTTACACCGTGAATAACATTGACAAATATACTGATACGATGACTGAGTTTATCAGGAAGTGTATAGGAGATGTTGTACCCACTGTGACTATTAAAACCTCCCTTAACCAGAAACTGTGGATAGATGGCAGTATTCACGCAAAACTGAAAACGTGAACCACCGCATCTAACCATGGCAAGAAGACTGGGAATATGGAAGAATACAAACAGTGTAGTTATTCCCTCCGTAAGGCAATCAAACAGGAAAAATGTCAGCATAGAGACAAAGTGGAGTAGCAAATCAACAGCTCAGACACGAAACGTATGCGGCAGCATCTACAGACTACAAAAGGAAAACCAGCCACGTCGCGGACACCGACGTCTTGCTTCCTGACAAGATAAACACCGCAACGTCACGGACACTTCGCCCGCTTTGAGGATAACACAGTGCCACCGATGCGGCCCGCTACCTAGGACTGTGGACTCTCATTCCCCATAGCCGATGTGAGTAAGACATTTAAGCGCGTTAACCCTCGCAAGGCTGCCGGCCCAGACGGCATCGCTAGCTTCGTTCTCAGAGCATGCATAGACCAGCTGGCTGGAGTGTTTATGGACATATTCAATCTCTCCCTATCCCAGTCTGCAGTCCCCACATGCTTCAAGATGGCCACCATTGTTCCTGTACCCAAGAAAGCAAAGATAACTGAACTAAATAACTATCGCACCGTAGCACTCACTTCTGTCATCATGAAGTGCTTTGAGAGACTAGTCAAGGATCATATCACATCTACCTTACCTGACACACTAGACCCATTTCAATTTGCTTACCGCCCCAATAGAGCCACGGACGATCCAATCGCCATCGCATTGCACACTGTCCTATCCCATCTGGACAAGAGGAATACCCTATGCAAGAATGCTATTCATTGAATATAGCTCAACATTCAACACCATAGTACCTTCCAAGCTCACCATTAAGCTTGAGGCCCTGGGTCTGAACCCCGTCCTGTGCAACTGGGTCCTGGACTTCCTGACGGTCCGCCCCCAGGTGGTGAAGGTAGGAAACAACACCTTCACTTCACTGATCCTCAACACTGGGGCCCCACAAGGGTGTATGCTCAGCCCCCTCCTGTACTCCCTGTTCAACCATGACTGCGTTGCCAGGCACGCCTCCAACTCAATCATCAAGTTTGTAGACGACACGACATTAGTAGGCATGATTACCAACAATGATGAGACAGCCTACAGGGAGGAGGTGAGGGCTCTGGGAGGGTGGTGCCAGGAAAATAACCTCTCACTCAACGTCAACAAAACAAAGGAGATGATCGTGGACTTCAGGAAACAGCAGAGGGAGCACCCCCCTATCCACATCGACGGGACCGTAGTGGAGCAGGTGGAAAGCTTCAAGTTCCTCGGCGTACACATCACTGACAAACTGAAATGGTCCACCCACACAGACAGTGTGGTGAAGAAGGCGCAACAGCGCCTCTTCAACCTCAGGAGGCTGAATAAAAACCCTCACAAACTTTTACAGATGCACAATTGAAGAGCATCCTGTCGGGCTGTATCACAGCCTGGTACAGCAACTGCATCGCCCGCAACCACAGGGCTCTCCAGAGGTTGGTGCGGTCTGCCCAATGCATCACCGGGGGCAAACTACCTGCCCTCCAGGATACCTACAGCACCCGATGTCACAGGAAGGTCAAAAAGATCATTAAAGACAACAACCACCCGAGCCACTGCCTGTTCACCCCGCTATCATCCAGAAAGCGAGGTCAGTACAGGTGCATCAAAGCTGGGACAGAGAGACTGAAAAATAGCTTCTATCTCAAGGCGATCAGACTGTTAAATAGCCATCACTAGCACATTAGAGGCTGCTGCCTATATACATAGACTTGAAATCATTTTAATAATGTTTACATATTTTGCATTACTCATCTTGCATTGCATTACTCATATGTATATACTGTATTCTATTCTACTGTATCTTAATCTATGCCGTTCTGACATTGCTCGTTCATATATTTATATATTCTTAATTCCATTCCTTTACTTAGATTTGTGTATATTGTGTTTATGTTATGAAATTGTTAGATATTACTTGTTAGATATTACTGCACTGCTAGAAACACATGCATTTCTCTACACCCACAATAACATCTGCTAAACACCTGTATGTGACCAATAACATTTGATTTGATTGCCTTCTGCAGCCCAGTGGGTTGTGTGTGTGTAACTGTGTATATGAAGCAGAGGTAAGCTTGTTGTAGCTAGCATAGCCATGTGCTGTGACCACAGCACTACAATTCATTATATTTCTATGGTTGTGACATCACCTTTCATAAGACCTGAAACAACAAGTGTCTTCTTGAGACTTTGGGAGCTGAGCTTTTCTGGTCCAGTGGTATGATGTATGCTGGAGAGATGGATGTCAAATCCAGGAAGGTTTGATACTTGCTGCTACATAATAATATGAGCATATCTGAGTGGAGGGTGTGAAAACAGACACATCCTATGGCCAAGGCCCCTCCTACGCAGAGCTTGGACTAGAAATCTGCTCTGAGAGAACAAGTCCCCATCCAGGGGCTCCTTCATACTCACTCATACACACAAACTCTCAGAGAGGAGGTCAGGCCCTGGTCCTTGGAGCCCACTCTCTTTCATCAGGTGGCACAGTTCAGATCAGTGGATCAGAGCCAGCCATGTAGCACTGCTTTCATCTGGCCACTCCACTCTGACATCTGTCCATCTGGTTCCTGCTAGCTACTTCTCCTCATCTGTAAATGAAGTGGCACTCAGAGAATGAAATTCTCGGTCTCACAGACCCATGTACTGATCACACATCATATACGCATTTGACTTCAATTTCCCAAAGGTCCAATTGATTTATCCAATAACAATGCATTTAATTTCAGCACTAAGCAAAGTATTAGTATGATAATTAATCAATGTATTGCTCTTAAATTAAACAGCCTGTTTTGTTTTGGCAGAGGGTTGAGGGGCAGCACAGCTGGCTTCTTTTGTATTTGTCAGATGCTCTGTGCCGTCACAGAACAGTCACCCCCAAGAGACCCCTGACACACACACAAATACACACACACATCCATGTTACCCATATAACCCTTTTAACTATACATCTGCTCACGTCTGGGTTCAGGTCTGGGACATGCTGACCCAAAATACAGAATTCTATTTAAAGATATCGACCAAATAAGCAATGAGTGCCCATCAACCATCACTAAATGAGCCATTCTTCACCATTTAGACCATTTCACTAGTTCAGGTCTAAGCCTGCATTCACTTTTACTGTGATAGTCTGGTGTGTACATTCGTTAAATACATAATGCTAAATCATCATTAGAGAAACTAGTCTTGCCGATTAAATTAACTGAAAAAGATGCAAGAGTGCATTTTGCTTTGTGATTGAGTCCTCTCTGCTCCCTATCTGCTATTATAGCCAGTGAGGTGTGCAGTGTGCAATGCAGGCAGAAGGAACTCTCTCTCTCCCGGTCCCCCTCCCCTACTGCTGCTGCTAACTCTGAGGACAAAGACTGACTGCAGGCAGAGACAGAGGGTGGAGGGGAGGCAGGTGGAAAGGGGACAGGAGGGGAGGGGTGTGTATCAGACACTCTTACAAGGCAGACAACAGGCCTTCATTGGCTGGTCTGGTTGTGTCTCAGACGTGGCCAGACAAACATCATCAACAGCAACAGAGAGAGAGAGAGGAACATCATGTATCACCTGTGCTGGTCTGTGGCAGCTGGTAGTGGCGGCCAGACGGGCTGGTGGGGGTGTGTGTGAGTGTGTGTGGGGGGGGGGGGGGGGAACTACCTGTGCTGGCACAACATGTTATGTCAGTAAAGTAGACAGAAGTAGAATACTTCCCTCTATGCTAGCTAATTACTATTACTTAGATATTTGAGCACTGGGTGATGAAGAGAGAAGGTCTGATGTTCAATATGTGAAATAAATCATATTATTAACTGGGTGGTTCGAGCACTGAATGATGATTGGCTGAAAACCATGGTATATCAGACTGTATATCACGGGTATGACAAAACATTTATTTTTACTGCTCTAATTACATTGGTAACCAGTTTATAATAGCAATAAGGCACCTCTGGGGTTTCTGGTATATGGCCAATATACCACGGCTAAGGGCTGTATCCAGGCACTCCACGTTGCGTCTTGCTTAAGAACAGCCCTTAGCTGTGATATATTGGCCATATACCACACCCCCTCGGGCCTTATTGCTTAAATAATCAGCAGTTCACACATGCATGTTTGTCATTGTGCATTTAGAACTTGTATCACTACTGTACTAAGGTAGTTGTTATTTTGGTTGTCATATAACATACAGTATACTTAATTGGTCCTGTAGCCTGTCTCTTTGTTTCCTCTATTTCCTGATCCTCAGCAGACACTCATCTCCTCTGACCACTGCACTGACACACACACAAAGGAAGGAGACTGATTGCGTGAATTAATTGCTGTCGGTGTAATCTGCAGGCTCAGCCACACGTGTGACAAGAGAAGGTATCCAATCACCAATCACCACGGGAGGCTTCATTTGTGACTAAGATGGAATAAATAAATATTATGAGCCAATCCACAAAAACACACACACACAAGAATGCGTGCACACACACAAAAACACAGACAAATTCTGGATTCCATTCATCAATTCACCCAGCGGAAAACAAAAATTACACTCCGATGGAAAACTGCCAGATGGGAGCAGAAAATTAGACTTATGAATTAGTCATTAAATGGGAGACTGTTAACTCTGAAAACAAACCCGCCTTTGTGCCGTGCAAAAACAAGACACTCATCTCTTCGAGCTCTCACTCTGCTTCTCTCAGTTTTCATTAGAGAATTTGTTCAACTGTGATCCATGGCACACCTGAGAGAAAGACTTTGTCACTCCTTTCAACTCCAAGATGAAAGACAGTGAGAGTGAAGGAAAGATCCACAGAGAGGGAACAGACAATACTCTCACTGCAGTTCAAGTAGCCCTCTTTACACACTGGCTCTATCTGCACAATTATGACAGAGTCTTATTTCTCTCTGAGAGCTAGACCCTCATTTGGAGAAGTGCAGATGGCTTTCCTCAGTGCCAACTGTCAGTAAACAGCTCGCGATCCACCACATTAGCAGTAAACACAAGCCTGAAAAGCACATTCTGCTACAGTAGCTCTGAGTGTTCCAGTGGAGAAAACCTTCACCTCTTCACCATCTCAAATAGACGAACTACAGAACCCCAACAACACAACTTCAAGAAGCAATTTAATAAAATCCTTGACCCTTGCAACCTCCATAAGTCATGATTTTCAAGAGACGCATATGAAATGTAGGCTATTTCAAACTTCAGAATTGGCTAACCTTTTGTATTGTTTCAGTTATGAAAATGAAGTAATTTCTCCATTGTGTGTAACAGAGGACAAATTAGAGGATAATTTCCATTCATGTCACATCTACGTGTGAACATGCTGAATCCTATAAGGTTCCATTTGTCAACTCTTACCTGCTCCTCACAGAGATCTATTCACTAGTCAAAGCATAGACTATAATCAAATCAAATTAAATTGTATTTGTCACAAGCACTAAATATTTACAAAATAATCTAAAGTAAAAGATCAAATAAAAAGTAACACAATAAAATAACTATAACGAGGGTATATACAGGGGATACCTTTACCGAGTCAATGTGCGGGGGTACAGGTTAGTTGAGGTAATTTGTACATGTAGATAGGGTTAAAGTGACTATGCATAGATAATAAACAGCGAGTAGCAGCAGTGTAAAACAAAAGGGGGGGGTCAATGTAAATAGTTTGGGTGGCCATTTGATGAATTGTTCAGCAGTCTTATGGCTTGGGGGTAGAAGCTGTTGAGGAGCCTTTTGGACCTAGACCTGGCACTCCGGTACCGCTTGCCGTACGGTAGCAGAGAGAACAGTCTATGACTTGGGTGACTGGAGCCTTCGACAATTTTTTGGGCCTTCCTCTGACCGCCTAGTATATAGGTCCTGGATGGCAGGAAGCTTGGCCCCAGTGATGTACTGGGCCATACGCACTACCCTCTTTGGAGCCTTACAGTCAGATGCTGAGCAGTTGCCATACCAGGTGGTGATGCAACCCGTCAGGATGCTCTCGATGGTGCAGCTGTATAACTTTTTGAGGATCTGGGAACCCATGCCAAATAAATCTGACATAACAATAACAGGTATTCATTCAACTCACTGTCGGGGCATGAACAATGCAAGCATGGCAATATAACAGACATGTAGTGCCCAGCCCACCACTGTTCCACCAACCACAAGGACGGCTGGGACTGACACATTCCAGGAATTCCCTTGATTGGCAGACAGAAGGGGAACTGGCATGCTGGACCCCGCCTAACTGATAAATGTGCACTAATAACCACACAACAATGGCCTCTGCTCCTGGGGAGTGGGGGGAGGGTAGGATGGAGTTGAAAATAGCATAGGGAGGAGGCCTTGTCTGCTAAAGAGCACATCAATTGTTTCATTCCAATAAATGTGTTCATGTGTGTGTGCAGGCGGGTGTGTGCTTGCAGGGGGAGAGGGAGGTGACAGCATGGAGGGGATTAAGTGTGAGATGCTCTGTGACAGACAGAAAGGTACTGTCTTCTGTCATGTTCTGTCATTAACCATCAGCAGCAGCGAGACACGTGGAGGGAAACGCTGAAATGAGCAAAACAGCATGTTAAGTGTCAGAGCTTTCTCCACCAGAACACTAGTGACCATTTGAAATCCCAGAGAGGAGGGAGGCACATCAAATCTGCAGCAGAGAAGCAACTAAGGACCTAGGGAAACAAAGGATAAGAGAGATAGCAAAAGTGTAGAGTGAGAGGGGGCTCATTATCTGAAGACCCGCAGAGGAGTGGGACCATGGCGAAAGGAGAGACATACTGTAGAGATGTAACCCGCAGAGCAAAGGAGAAGAGAGAGAAAGAGTGAGAGGAGCAGAGGAGATGAGAGGGAGAACAGGGAACTGGTTAGTGAGGCCTCAGCCATGGCCGTGTCTGGACTCGCAGACAGCTGGGCTCACGTGGCAACATGATGCATGTTAGCAGTCATTCAGCGCTAGGCAAAAAATAGAATCAAAGTTTATTGGTCGGATACACAGATTTGCAGGTGTTATCGCAGGTGCAGCGAAATGCTTGTTTCTAGCTCCAACAGTGCAGTAACACCTAGCACTAAATAAAAATAACAATACACACATAATCCAGAAAAATGTAAATGTATATAGGATGAGCCATGACTAACCAAATATTAAGTTCTGCTTTTCTGATGTATCAAATACTTATGTCATGCAATAAAATGCAAATTAATTACTTAAAAATCATACAATGTGATTTTCTGGATTTTGTTTTAGATTCCGTCTCTCACAGTTGAAGTGTACCTATGATAAAAATGACAGACCTCTACATGCTTTGTAAGTAGGAAAACCTGCAAAATCGGCAGTGTATCAAATACTTGTTCTCCCCACTGTACATACAACGTGGGGGAAACAGTATGTAAACATTATTAAAGTGACCAGTGTTCAATGACTCTATATACAGAGGGCAGCAGTCTCTACGATGCAGGGTAGAGTACTGGGTGGTAGCCGGCTAGAACAGTGACTTAAATTCAGGGCAGGGTACTGAGCAGAGGCCAGCTAGTGGTGACTGTGTAACTGGAGGCCAGGCAGTGTGCCCCTGGTGATGCGTTGGGCTGACTGCACCACTCTCTGGTCTGCGGTTGCAGACAGTGCAATTGCCGTACCATGCAGTGATACAGCACGACAGGATGCTCTCAATCGTGCATCTGTAGAAGTTTGTAAGGATCTTATGGGCCAAGCCGAACTTCTTCAGCTTCCTGAAGTTGAAGACACGCTGTTGTGCCTTCTTCACCACGCTGTCTGTGTGAAGGCAACCATTTCAGGTTGTCAGTGATGTGCATGCCGAGGAACTTTGGACCTTCTCCACTGCGGCCCTGTCAAAGTGGATGGGGCCTGCTCTCTTTGCCGTCTCCTATAGTCCACGATCAGGTCCTTTGTTTTGTTGACGTCGAGGGAGAGGTTATTTTCCTGGCACCATGCTGCCAGGTCTCTCACCTCCTCCCTGTAGGCTGTCTCATCGTTGTTGGTAATAAGGCCTACCACTGTTGTGTTGTCAGCAAACTCCAATGATTGAGTTGGAGACGTACATGGCCATGCAGTCATAGGTGAACAGGGAATACAGGAGGGGGTTAAGCACGCACCCCTGTGGGGCCTCCGTGTTGAGGATCAGCATGGCAGGGGTGTTGTTGCCTACCTTCACCACTTGGGGTCGGCCCGTCAGGAAGTCCAGGACCCAGTTGCACAGGGAGGGGTTCAGACCCAGAGCCCTGAGCTTAGTGATGAGCTTGGAAGGCACTATAGTGTTGAAGGCTGAGCTGTAGTGGATGAACAGCATTCTTACATAGGTATTTCATTCCTTTTGTCCCGTATGGGATAGGGCAGTGTGCAGTGCAATGGCGATTGCATCATCCGTGGATTTGTTGGGGCGAATTGTTGAAGGTCAGGTAAGGTAGAGGTGATATGATCCTTAAATAGCCTCTCAAAGGACTTCATGATGACAGAAGTGAGTGCTACAGGGGAATAGTATTTGAGTTACCTTCGCTTTCTTGGGTACAGGAACAATGGTGGGCATCTTGAAGCAAGTGGGGACAGCAGACTGGGATATGGAGAGATTGAATATGTCCGTAAACACTCCAACCAGCTGGTCTGTACATGCTCTGACGACCCTAGCTCTCAGCCCCTGCTCTGTTGCTGGCTTTGCTGTCATGTCTGTCAAGCGCTGTCTGATTTCCTGCTACCCTGCACCCAGCCTGCGTAGTGTGTACTGACCTGATGGATTCAGATTAGTCGTTAATCTCCAGCAGTACCCCTTACCTGGCCAGAGCCATGACATGCACACAGTACTCCAATGTCTGCACTAAACAGTAGGACAGTGAAGAATATATCCCTCGGACTCTCAAAGAGGAGAGCAGCTGCTACATTCTAGGAATGGGCATTTGAAATAATTTTACTATTCTAATAATATCATGACTGTCACGGCCGTTGAAAGATGAGGACAAAGGTGCTGCGTGGTGAGCGTACATGTTCCTAGATTAAAGAAGACGCCGAACAAAACAATACCCACTTTGGTGGCACCTCTGGTGCGGGGACCCTCGCCGCCGACCCCGGACTGGGGACCCTCGTTGCGGGCCCCGGACTGGGCACCCTCGTTGCAGGCCCCGGACTGGAGGCCGTCGCTGCGGGCCCCGGACTGGAGGCCGTCGCTGCGGGCCCCGGACTGGAGGCCGTCTCTGCGGGCCCCGGACTGGAGGCCGTCTCTGCGGGCCCCGGACTGGAGGCCGTCTCTGGGGGCTCCGGGCTGGAGGCCGTCTCTGGAGGCTCCGGGCTGGAGGCCGTCCCTGGAGGCTCCGGGCTGGAGGCTGTCCCTGGAGGCTCCGGGCTGGAGGCCATCTCTGGAGTGGAGAGACACACAGGAGGCCTGGCTCTGGGAGCAGGCACAGGACTCACCAGGCTGGGGAGATATACAGGAGGCTTCTTCCTTGGCCGAGGCACCGGATACACTGGGCCGTGGAGGCGCACTGGCGGACTCGAGCGCAGAGCTGGCACAACCCTTTCTGGCTGGATGCCCACTTCCACCCGGCAAATGCGGGACGCTGGCACCGAGCACACCGGCCTGTGAATGCTCAACCGAGACACAGTGCGCATCACCCCATAGCACGGGGCCTGACCAGTCACATGCTCGCCACGGTAAGCACGGGGAGTTGGCTCAGGTCTCCAACCTGACTCCCGTGTCCAACCTGACACACCCCGTGTTCCCCCCCCCCCCCAAAAAAAAATGTTTGGGGCTGCCTCTCGGGCTTCCTTGCCAGCCTTGTTCCCTCATAATGCTGCCGCTACGCCTTAGCTGCCTCCAGTTCCTCCCTTGGACGACGATACTCCCCAGCCTGCCTCCAGGGTCCCTTACCATCCAGAATCTCTTCCTATGTACAGGAGTCCTCTCTACCACGCTGCTTGGTCCTTTGGTGGTGGGTAGTTCTGTCAAGGCCGTTGAAAGATGAGGACCAAGGTGCAGCGTGGTGAGCGTACATGTTCCTAGATTAAACAAGACGCCGAACAAAACAATAAACACTACAAACAAACAGTGAAGCTCAAAGGCTATGTGCCCTAAACAAAGTCAACCTCCCACAAAGACAGGTGGGAAAAAAGGCTACCTAAGTATGGTTCCCAATCAGAGACAACGATAGACAGCTGTCCCTGATTGAGAACCATACCCGGCCAAAACATAGAAATAGAAAATCATAGAAACACAAAACATAGAATGCCCACCCCAACTCACGCCCTGACCAAAATAGAGACATAAAAAGGATCTCTAAGGTCAAGGCGTGACAATGACATTTCTTTGGATATCCGGATTGTAGAAAAAAATATATAATCGTTTTTGCTATTGACTCTCAACCAATCAGATTGAGGCAAATGCACATGGCAGAGGTAAACAGCGGACATGCTGCTTTTCTCTGGTAGTTTGGCTAACAGCAACAGTAGTGCTGAGCGATTAGTGCTTTTTGAGGTCGGTTCAATTGTTAAAAAATAATCACGGTTTTTCGATTTCAATATTTTTTTTATCATTTAAACTTACTATGCATTATGCGTGTTGAATACTGCATCACAGAATAAAACAATTAATAAAAGTCCCATGATGGAAGTGACAGCCCATTACTACTTATCACTTATTAAATCATAATTTATTCACATTACTTTACTTTAATAAAATATTTCAGTTGTTGTGTATATTAAATTAGTTTATTTGATTACTTTATTATTTCATTCCAAGTCATCATCTCTGTAGACAAAATCACTAATTTAGTAGTTCTTCAAAGTTAATATGGTATACCAACTATCAATCAACTATCAACTATGATCAATAATTTATTTTCAGGTAGAGATACATTGTGAAGCAACTGCTCTCTATCCCTCTTGATTGCACATTCTTCTGTCTCTTTTATGTAGCAGGCGTAAAACAAACACAGACCGGACAAGTAGGCGGGCAATAGATTATGGTCATTGTAGTTCATTACCATGCTTTCTGTGCTAAACTATGTAGAACATTGGCCTGTTAGAGACTACAACTCCCTACTACATTTCACAGTTCGGGCTTGATCTGATTTATCTCTAGAGAAACTGCAGTGCAATGTGCCACTGAGCTCACAGAAAAAAAAACTAACAAAATGGAATTCAAATAATTGAACCAACATTGGTCAATTCGTTTTTTTTAAACCTAAAAATAACCAAAATATCTGTTATTCGTTCAGCACTAAGCAACAGAGAAATAAGAAGTCTAATAATAGAACTGATTCTGTTACAAAGAACTGATTCTGTTACAAAAAAGGTTTTCTGGTGAGTGTTTTGCATTGATCCATGTCAGGTATTGTGGAAACTCTGTTAGGTGAGCGCCTGAAATTGCCATTTGAAGTGGAAAAAATAGCATACCAATGTCAGGGCAACTTGGAGGGTTAAATGAGCAGCAGTAGCACAACGCACCATTATAAAAACTACATTCAAAAGTTTGTTGTTTTATTAAATTAAGAATGTCAAATGTCATGGTATATCCTTGTAGGTAAAAATGTCACTAGGATCATTCAATTTAATTTAGACAAAGCTTTTTCCTTGTTAAAATAGACCTACAATGTTCCTCCAAAGATGAACACTCACTCTAGTAATCGAATACTAACGTCTGTTTAAAATATCCAAATATTCTATAAACGGTGCCCGTCCCTACTACATGCATCTCAGAATACCACCACTCATCTTCATCCCAGCAACATGCTATAGTTAAATAATTAAAATAAAATAATCAAGTCCGGCTAGCTGTTTGTCTCTCTGAGTGTAGTGGTATCAGCACATGCTTTGGTTCCCGCATTAGTCTTCAGAGGCACAGGGCTCAAGAGGAGAGAGCCAGACAAAGGATGGATTCTCTCATGCAGTGGAGAGCCCTGAGGCTCAAAGACCAGCAGGAGCAGAGAGAAGAGTGGTTAGAGTGTTGGACTAGTAACCGAAAGTTTGCAAGTTCAAATCCCCGAGCTGACAAGGTACAAATATGTGCTTCTGCCCCTGAACAAGGCAGTTAACCCACTGTTCCTAGGCTGTCATTGTAAATAAGAATTTGTTCTTAACTGACTTGCCTAGTTAAATAAAGGTAAAATTGTAAATAAGAATTTGTTCTTAACTGACTTGCCTAGTTATATAAAGGTTAAATTAAATTGAAGAAATCCCCTCAGAGGCTTCCAGTGCAGTGTGTTTAGGCATTTCTGATGCCACTGGAGCATATAAACATCTCCAACAAGCTGTGCAATCTGTTAGCCCTGCCACAGGCTCTCTCCCTTTACTCTATATGCCTTGCTATGGTCCTATCCCATTCTCTCTCTATCATAGTGGTATGTTCATTTGGCCTGTGTAGAGCCGTTGAGGTTCAGTATTCATATCCCAAGCTGGAGCATCACCCCTGGCCCTTCTCAGACTTCTCTCTCACTCAATACAGCCCAGACAGTACAATAGTTATCGATACACTGACAGACTGCTCGTCTGCGGTCTGTCCAGCCCACACAAAGAGACACTGGGGACTAGGGAGAAGACGCTCAGCCACCCGCCCAAAAGCACATAAACACTCACCCACACAGTGGTACCAAACCTGGCTGGGAAAATAGAGGCAGTTGTCATTTTTGTGAGTGTGTGAATTTGGGACAGACTAGTTGAGCAGCTTGTCCGCCACACTAAGCCCTTATTATTGAATTCCGGAAACCCAATATCATTCAGTGGAGTATCAGGGCTATAGAACTGTGATAAATCCTAAGGAGGTTAGGGATCCCATCCAAAGACAGCCATAAAAAGGATGCCTCCAAACCCTGGAAGGCTGCATCAAAGAGGATTCCATTATGAACCAGACAGTGATGCTGACAAGTTGCTTCTTTCCTAGGTAAAACACATGAAAGGGATCCAGAGAGCTGGGATGATTTGCCTTCAGTGTGCTGCTCTACTGGAACTCCATGTGATGTAATCATTGAATGCGGTAGCCACGCAGCGTGCAGCTAGCCAATCAGAGCACAGCTGAGTCGTGATGCTGGTAAACAGTGGCGATGTACTCCGGTGTTAATTCCTCATAAAACATTCAGGCCTAGCAAACATTTGAATCTTTAATAGGCAGCATATCCTAATAGGCAGCATAGGTGGCTGCTCCTTCATCACTAGCTGACACATGACCAGTGGCGACTCGTCAACATTATAATTTCTATTGTTCCTGTTTTGCATGTTATTTTGGCATTGATACGTGTCACATATCATTTTTCAAACAATGTAAAATATATATACTGAGTTCATAAAGCCGCATACAAAATGTGTATTTTTTTTGCTTTCTTGAGTAAGGCAGCTCCAAAATGTAGGTGTTTCAGTCTAGCTCAGTGCTTTCTGTGGTGGTGAGGCAGCTAGCTGAAAATACGGAGCGTAAGGGTTGGTAATGTTCTCTAGTTGCGCTGTGATTGGCTCGGTGTTCTGTCACTCATGGGGACACCGCATCACGTCACTGCAAAATATACGGGGAGAGCTCAAAAGTTCAAGCCCCTTGGGTGCTGCCATAGAGTTACATTAGAAGAGGCCATCCAAGAAGGCTCAAGGTCATTGGCCACAGAAAAAAATTACATCATGTCAACATCTAACATTCAAAATCTTAGCTAGCAAGTTAGGAGTCATCATCATGGATCAAGTCGACAATCAACTGGCAAATCCTTTTCAATCCTTGTCATAAGAAGAGAAATGATGAAGAGAAATTATACAGTTGAAGTCGGAAGTTTACATACACCTTAGCCGAATACATTTAAACTCAGTTTTTCACAATTCCTGACATTTAATCCTAGTAACAATTCCCTGTCTTAAGTCAGTTAGGATCACCACTTTATTTTAAGAATGTGAAATGTCAGAATAACAGTAGAGAGAATTTTTTCTTTTTCAGCTTTTATTTCTTTCATCACATTCCCAGTGGGTCAGAGGTTTACATACACTCAATTAGTATTTGGTAGCATTGCCTTTAAATTGTTTAACTTGGTTCAAACGTTTCAGGTAGCCTTCCACAAGCTTTCCACAATAAGTTGGGTGAATTTTGGCCCATTCCTCCTGACAGAGCTCGTGTAACTGAGTCAGGTTTGTAGGCCTCCTTGCTCGCACACGCTTTGGAAGTGTGCTTGGGGTCATTGTCCATTTGGAAGACCCATTTGCAACCAAGCTTCAACTTCCTGACTTGAGATGTTGCTTCAATATATCCACATAATCTTCCTATCTCATGATGCCATCTATTTTGTGAAGTGCACCAGGCCCTCCTGCAGCAAAGCACCCCCACAACATGATTCTGCTACCCCCATGCTTCACGGTTGGGATGGTGTTCTTCGGCTTGCAAGCCTCATTATGGCCAAACAGTTCTATTTTTGTTTCATCAGAACAGAGGACATTTCTCCAAAAAGTACAATCTTTGTCCTCATGTGCCGTTGCAAACCGTAGTCTGGCTTTTTTATGGGGTTTTGGAGCAGTGGCTTCTTCCTTGCTGATCGGCCTTTCAGGTTATGTTAATATAGGACTCATTGTACTGTGGATACAGATACTTTTGTACCGGTTTCCTCCAGCATCTTCACAAGGTCCTTTGCTGTTGTTCTGAGATTGATTTGTACTTTTCACACCAAAGTACGTTCATCCCCATGAGACAGAACGTGTCTCCTTCCTGAGCGGTATGACGGCTGCGTGGTCCCATGGTSTTTATACTTGCATACTATTGTTTGTACAGATTAACGTGGTACCTTCAGGCATTTGGAAATTGCTCCCAAGGATGAACCAGACTTGTGGAGGTCTACCATTTTTTTCCTGAGGTCTTGGCTGATTTCTTTTGATTTTCCCATGATGTCAAGCAAAGAGGCACTGAGTTTGAAGATAGGCCTTGAAATACATCCACAGGTACACCTCCAATTAACACAAATTATGTCAATTGGCCTATTAGAAGCTTCTAAAGCCATGACATCATCATTTTCTGGAATTTTCAAAGCTGTTTAACCTGCAGGGGCAGTATTGAGTAGCTCTGATAAAAGGTGCCCATTTCAAACGGCCTCGTACTCAATTCTTGCTCGTACAATATGCATATTATTATTACTATTGGATAGAAAACACTCTCTAGTTTCTAAAACCGTTTGAATTATATCTGTGAGTAAAACAGAACTCATGGCAGCAAACTTCCTGACCAGGAAGTGGAAAGTCTGAAAACGATGCTCTGTTCTAGGGCCTGCCTATAAATGGGCATGATACGTATTAGTATACATGCATGTCATACACCTTCCGCTAGATGTCAAGAGGCAGTGAGAGAAGAAATTGAGTGTTTATCTTGGTCTGAGGTGGAATAAATCCTCTTGGAATGACGTGTCACCCATTTCCTGTTTTCTGGAAAGCGCGAGGATGGACCTGGAATTGCCTTCTGAAAAGCTGTCGTTATAGGCGACTACTATCTCCGGCTTTGATTTTATTTGATACATGTGACAATATCATCGTAAAGTATGTTTTTTCAATATAGTTTTATTAGATTATTGAAATTTATTCGGGACGTTAGGCGTGTTGCGTTGTATGCCTTTGTTCAGGAAGGAGAGCTTCGCGCCACTTGGCGAGTGTGCTTGCTAATTCAAGAGGGAAAAAGGACGTTCTAAAACCAAACAACGATTGTTCCCGACAAAGGACCTCTTGTACAACATTCTGATGGAAGCTCATCAAAAGTAGGACCCATTTTATGATGCTATTTCATATATCTGTCGAACTGTGTACTATTAGTTTTGCGCCCAGGTTTTGGGCACTCTCTCGCCATAACGTAAGCCTTATGTCGTAATGAAGTTATTTTTAGAATTCTAACACMGCGATTGCATTAAGAACTAGTGTATCTATCATTTCCTATACAACATGTATTTTTTTGTCATGTTTATAAATAGTTATTTGGTCAGAATATGTGAGTGTCAGATAAATATCCGGACGTTGTGGGAAAAAGGTGCTACGTTAGCACAATGTATAACCACTGATTTCAGCTCTAAATATGCACATTTTCGAACAAAACATAAGTGTATGTATAACCTGATGTTATAGGACTGTCATCTGATGAAGCTTATCAAGGTTAGTCAAAAATTATATATCTTTTGCTGGTTTGTTACGATCGCTAACTTTTGCTGCTGGGAAATGGCTTGTGTTTCTGGCTATTGTGGTAAGCTAATATAATGCTATATTGTGTTTTCGCTGTAAAACACTTAATAAATCGGAAATATTGGCTGGAATCACAAGATGCCTATCTTTCATTTGCTGTACACCATGTATTTTTCAGAAATGTTTTATTATGAGTATTTAGGTATTTGACGTTGGTGTCTGTAATTATTCTGGCTGCTTCGGTGCTATTTCTGACGGTAGCTGTGATGGTAGCTGCAATGTAAAACTGATTTATACCTCAAATATGCACATTTTTCGAACAAAACATAGATTTATTGTGTAACATGTTATAGGACTGTCATCTGATGAAGTTGTTTCTTGGTTAGTTTGGTTGGATCTTGGTTAGTTATGTTGGTTTTGTGCATGCTACCTGTGCTGTGAAAAATGTCTGTCCTTTTGTATTTGGTGTGAGCTAACATAAATATACGTGGTGTTTTCGCTGTAAAACATTTTAAAAATCGGACATGTTGGCTGGATTCACAAGATGTTTATCTTTCAAATGCTGTATTGGACTTGTTAATGTGTGAAAGTTAAATATTTCTAAAAAAAATATTTTGAATTTCGCACCCTGCACTTGAAGTGGCTGTTGTCATATTGCGCCCGGCTTCGGGCTTGCAGCCCAAAGAAGTTAAAGGCACAGTCAACTTAGTGTATGTAAACTTCTGCCACTGGAATTGATACAGTGAATTATAAGTGAAATAACCTGTCTGTAAACAATTGTTGAAAAATTACTTGTCATGCACAAAGTAGATGTCCTAACCGACTTGCCAAACTAGAGTTTGTTAACAAGAAATTTGTGGAGTGGTTGAAAATGAGTTTTAATGACTCCAACCTAAGTGTATGTAAACTTCTGACTTCAACTGTAGATAAAACGTATCGTGCTCATCAGCCATTGGGCATTAACATTACACAACAAGTTGGAAATCACAAATTCAACAATGAGTGGTTTGGAAGGAATCAGTGGCTGACTGCAAGCATTGCAAAGCAATCACTAGCCTGCTATTCAGTGGAGTGGGTGTGTGGTCCAAGTCTGGGTTAAGGTCTGTTTCTAAGCTTAACCCTTGTGTTGTCTTCAGGGTAAGAAATGACCCGCCACTATGTTTAACGGTTATAAAATAATTTACACACCACAAAAAGCACAAAGACAAAGACAAAGACAAAGACAAAGACAAAGACAAAGACAAAAGACACACACACACACACACACACACACACACACACCACACACACACACACACACAACACACACACACACACCACACACAACACACACACACACACACACACACACACACACACACCACACACACACCACAACAAACGCCAATGAGATAGAGATTGTGTGCCTCTGATTGAACTCAGACAAAACTAGAAGTTTCTTGTGCATGTGCAGCATCTCCCTCCACGACCCCACACGTGGCTCAAGTTCACAGACAAAATAAACAAAATTTCAGACAAAATAAACATTTCTTGAAAGCATTGTTTACTAATGGGGAATGCAGTCAGATACTATAAAGGTGCTGCAGATGACAGTCCCCCCAGTTCTCTCTTTGCTGAAGCCATGAGTGCACATTTCAGTGCCCAACAGGTCGTAGATCTAATTTATTTCAGATGTCCAGGAGGAACCAGAGCACAATGATTTAGAAGAGGGGGTATCTGAAGAAGAAGATGGGGAAGAATACAACCCAAAGCATGATGCATCAGATGAAATCCCCCAAGCTGAAAGAGAGACATTTTTGTCAAAGAACAGCTAAATAACATGGTCCCTGTGACCATATGACAACCAGGGCAGGATGGCAGCACAAAATGTCAGAAAGATGACCCCAGGGCCCACAAGACATGCAGTTGCCCATGCCCAGGACATCACCTCAACATTTTTTACTTTACCTTTATTTAACTTGGCAAGCCAGTTAAGAACAAATTCTTATTTTCAATTACAGCCTAGGAACAGTGGGTTAACTGCCTTGTTCAGGGGCAGAATGACAGATTTTTACCTTGTCAGCACGGGGATTCGATATTGCAACCTTTCGGTTACTAGTCCAACGCTCCAACCACTAGGCTACCCACATTACACATGTTCATCACACCAGCCATCGAAAAAATCATCCTGGAGATGACAAATGTTGAGGGTTTCCGTAAAGATGGAGACAACTGGATGGACGAGATTGACCTGCGTGCCTACATAGGGCTGCTAATCTTAGCGGGTGTGTATAGGTCCCGAGGCGAGGCTACATGTAGTCTCTGGGATGCAGAGTGGAAGGGCAATTTTCCGTGCCACGATGCCACTGAAAGTCTTTCACACTTTCTCAAGAATGCTACGATTTGATAACTGTGAGTCAAGACCTGCAAGATGTGTGAGAGACAAACTGGTGGCCATAAGAGAGGTCTGGGAGAAGTGGGTGGAGCGTCTGCCATACCTCTACAACCCTGGGCCTGAAGTAACAGTTGATGAGCAACTGGTTCCATTCAGAGGTAAATTTGTATTTTCATATCTGTAATGTAAGTGATTTTCACTGTTAACTTTATTATGTATTGCTGTAAAATCATTGATTTATGTGATTGTTTTCTGTGACGCTGATACTAATTACTGATCTCTTTTGTCAAAAGGTCGCTGTACTTTCCGGCAGTATATGCCCAGCAAGCCAGCAAAGTATGGCATCAAGATATGGGTGGCCTGTGATGCACAATCCAGCTACGCTTGGAAGAAGCAAGTCTACACAGGGAAGCTGACCAGTGGAGGCCCAGAGAAGAACCAGGGTATGCGGGTTGTGCTTGATGTGACAGATGGACTGAGGGGGCACAATGTCACGTGTGACAATTTCTTCACCTCTTATGAACTCAGCCAGCAGCTCCTGAAGAGGAAGACCACCATGGTTGGCATAGTTAGAAAGAACAAGCCTGAGCTCCCCCCTGCATTTCTCGCAACAAGGGGGAGAGAGGCCTTCTCATCAAAGTTTGCCTTCACTCCCCACCACCACTCTAGTTTCTTACCTCCCAAAGAGGAACAAGAATGTGGTCCTCCTGAGCACACTGCACAAAACGGCTGAGATCAGTGATCGTGAGGACAGGAAGCCAGCCACCATCCTGGACTACAACCACAACAAAGGAGGCATGGACAACCTGGACAAGATGATTGGAACTTACAGCTGCAGGAGGATGACTGACCGCTGGCCCCTGGTCATCTTCCATAACATCATTGATGTGTCCTCATACAATGCCTTCGTGATATGGAACAAGATCAACCTTACCTGGATGCCTGATAAGTGGAACAAGAGGAGGGTGTTCCTGGAGCAGCTGGAAAAGACACTTGTAACCCCACACATTCAAAGAAGGGAGCGCCTTCCCCGCACAGCAGCCTCTGCAGCGCTTGTGTAAGCTGTTCAGGGGGCTGAATGTTGTCCAGATCCACCTGAGGCTGCAGCTGGGGCAGGCAAGAGGAGGAGATGCCAATTCTGCCCCCCAAAGAAACTCTGAAAGAATAAATACTTTGTGCTGCACATGTGAGAAATACATCTGGAAAGTCCATGCACACACACTTGCATACCGTCCTACATGTGCTAATTAGAGTTGATTGATTTATGTTCTTCACGTTTTTGTTTTGTTTCTATTATCTTATTTTATTCGTATTTTTTGTTGTTGTTTATACACTTTGTGGGTGGGGGCAATGGTTAAAAAAATGGGAGAAGACTAGTATTTTGTAGTTGAATTCCTCATTGTACAGTATAAGAAAATATCACTATCTTGCCAAAAAAGTTCAAGACTTATTGTTTCCCTTCAATAAAATGCATTAAAAACTACTTTCTGCGCATTTCTGCTACTTTCTTAGGCTATACAAATGCTATCTCTTGCTAAAAAATGTATGTTTACACCTATGCAGTACCTTTAGCAAAAATAATAATAAACCTCTACTTTAGTAAAGAAAACAATTATTGCAGGTGTGTTGTAATAAAAACGAGTGGTGTCCACTGATTAAATGCATTCTTTCTGCATTGTGAAGAGGGAAAACCCAGATATTCACAAAGTTTGTGATGAATGGCAGGTTGTTTCTTCGTGCAAAATAGATTTGGGGTTTAAAATTCAATTAAGCTTCTTTATTTTAGGGGTTTAGTGAAGGCGGGTCATTTTTGACCCTGAGGACAAGGGGAGTACACAGAATGTTAAGGCTGCACAAGGGTTAAAAGGATAAACATTCAACATTGGCCAAGCTGTCAATCCACCATGACTTCTGACACATTTGAAACAACTGGAAACTCGGAACTGGGAAATCTCAGACTTCAGTGAGTTCAAGACAACTGGGAACTCAGAAAAAATGAGCTCCGACTGGGAAAATAGGTTTTGAACGGTCATCCAACTCAGAATTCCAAGTCGGAAACTCGGGCCTCTTTCTAGAGCTCCGACCTAAAGATCCCTGACATCATGATTCTACCTTGATTCTACCAGAGTTCCCAGTTGTCTTAAAAGCACCATAAATACAGAGAATGCCAGACTTTGATGACAAAGTTTGATGACAAAATTTGCCGCGAAGGACCGCAACGCCACCTTCCTGTTCAAGTGGACAAAGCACAACAAGGTGAGTCCAAAAATGTCTTGTATGCTGCTGCATAAATTATGCAATATGCCAGGGAGATATGTATACTGTAGCTAAAAAAGTAATACTAAATGTATGCTGTGTAGTAAGCTGTTAGTAGCCTATGTGTCTCACCCTAATAATTTTTTCACATTTCCCCTAATAAGTTAACCTACTGTTCTAACTTGGTGGTGCACATTTAGCCTATAGCCTGTTTTAGAGAAATGTCATCATCGAATATTGTAAGAGCTTTCATTGTCTGCTTATTTGCCCCCTTTATTTATCCTATGGTTCTGACTTGGTGCACAGGGAAAATACTGTAAAAACGGCCCATGTTCATAATTCTGATACTGTAGATTTCAAAGGTGCTGAACAAATAGTTATATTGTCTACGTCCTCCTCATGAATGTCTTAATCGAAATTACGGATTGCCTCTTATCCGCTCGTCGTCTCCTTATGCCATAGTTTGTACATCTCAATTGTCAGTAGAAACCACATTTGTTTAAGCAAGTCAGCCAAATCAGCTATGTTTTTTTTAAAGGCAGTAATTCGCTGCCAGACAAGACCCCGCTGATAGCCAGGTGTAGCAGTGGTAAGGTGTTGGGACAGCTTTATGTAGGCCCTAACAGTTTGTGGGCACCGTTTGTCACCATTATAGTGCAATTAATGTCATGTTTAGTGTTGTGTAGTGGCTTTGCTGGCATGCATCACATTATTTATTTTTTTGACCCACCAAAATGTACATGCTTAAATCGCCACTACACATGACTATCTGGCAGAGAACTGTATCAGGCTCCTGAGGACCTGACAGGAGCATGTGAGCAGACGGTGAGAGAGAGAGAGAGGCATGGGAGGAGGGGCATGGGAGCGGCATGGGAGGAGAGGCATGGGAGGAGAGGTCTGGGAGAGGCCTGGGAGAGACCTTTAGAGAAGCTTGGTAGAAGAGAGAGGCCTGGGAGGAGAAGTCTGGGAGAGGCCTGGGAGAGACCTTTAGAGAAGCTTGGGAGAAGAGAGAGGCCTGGGAGGAGAAGTCTGGGAGAGGCCTGGGAGAGGCCTGGGAGAGGGTTGGGAGGAGAGAAATGTTATGAAAGGCATCCTGGATTATGATTAGCACATTAGCAAATGGCAGGTCAGGTAGCAGTCCATTATTCAAGATCTAAAAGCTCATATGGAAATATGAAACATATCACTCACAACAATAAACAAAAAGGTGCACATTAACCAGACACATCATAGATTGTCGGGGCTGTTTTATAGACCAGACAATCGAGAAATTTTGTCTTGGCCATAAAATATCTTTGGCCAATCGAAACAGCGACAGTGACAGCTTGAGTTTTTGAAGAGCCAGGAATTCCATTCAATGGCCTCCAACCCCATTCACACGTGCAGACTGCATGGTCAATGTAGCATCAAAGCACAAACAATGCACAACAGAGAAAAATGATGAAACCATTACATTTTCAATCATATAATTAGATATTCTTCATCTAAGTCCATAAAAGCTGTGTGTCACAGTAAGATACATAAAAGCTTCTAAGGAGTGGAGTACAGAGGAGTCTTTGACGTTCAGAACAGCGTTGTGGGGGAGAGGGGAACTGGAAAACTGGGTCAGGGGAATAGTTGGACAGGACTGTGGTGTAGTAGTAAGTGGGATTAGTGACCTCATCACCAGTATGCTCCAATAACATTCAGGGACTAAATAACCTTATCTTATCTGTTACACTGTGAGTAGCTACAGTTTGTCCATTGTTGGAGCTTCTGCATTGCCTTGGGATATCCTGACTAAAGTGATCTCACATTTTGGCCGTGTTAGGAGTCACCGTAGCAACAGCTGAATGTTTAAATGGAACCCCCCCTGTCCCCCTGAGTGCTGTATCACCAAGGAGACAGACCCCAGGACAGTCTGTGCAGCACCATCTTGTGAAAATGTTCCCAAACCTTTCAGTCCTGCTTTTCTTTAAGAGAAGAGAAGCTTCAATGCTTCTCTTTACAGGGCAGTTTTTGCATGGAATCATCCAATCATCCAATATTGTCTCACCACAGGCTTATTGGATTATTCAGTGCTAGCTACAGTAAAGATCCCACATTTGCAAGGTCAAAAATGATCTGTCACTAATGTTGATAAGATCTCAGCATGACATTGCTTGGGACACTTAACACAAAGAGCTGAAGAGAGAAAAGATCTCAGAATAAAATACTTAGGAGTAACCTAAATTAGTTTCCCTGAATCTAATTATCTGTATGGAAGTTCTGAATGGATCCAATTTAAATATCCACTGAACTGAAAATGAGAGTATCTATCTCAATTATCCTCCATGGAATTCTATTCAATATTTCCAGCAGTTCATTCTTTAAAAACTATTCCCAACACATTATCAGATTCAGACTCCAAACCGAACTACATTGGTTTAAATTGGATAATATAGTTGCTCTTAAACACATTCTGGTCTGAAAGCTCACGTAAGTGCAATACAAAAATACAAAACATATACTATAACACCATGACTAACGCACACTGTATAATTAGCTATTGGTGTGGGAAGGTGTGCTGCACCATTGACAACAATCTGGGTCTTCATCAAATCACCATTTAAATGTATGAACAAAACACAGATTAACAATAAACAACACAATGAGTTCCCTGGAAATGACACGTTTCTTCCTCCAATTAGAGAAAGACTGTACAAGACTCAAGCACTGAATCTATCACACGTGCTCTCTTTACTCAAAACTGTGTCTAAATGAAGAGCAAAGTTTCTGTAAAAACTTCTCTATGTGGGCTAAAAAATGTAGTATTCTGATATGACTTTAAAGTGCTATTTTATGCCGTTTACCACAAAATGGCATCTTCTTTCTTAAATGCAGCTCATGAGTAGTGATGAGGCTGATAAGCACGGGTAACTGTGGAAAGCACATCCTATTTTTATTCTATGAAAAGCCTGAGCTTTGAGAAATAAAGTTTCTGAGAAAGCCAAATAATGCTAGATGGCTCAAACCCCCACACGCATGCACACACACATTTAACACAGAGTAGCCTTAAGCATGCACACTCTCCCTGGATTTGGTTGAATATATACAGTATGCTGCATATCCAACACAATCTATTGCACATCTTGGCATTTACACCATCGTCAGCCAAGAAGCTGCAACTTACTAAGGAAAAAGCACACCAGCACTGTGTTTTATAAAAATAATTGCTGCTTCCAGCCTTTATTTCTTGGTTCTTTACGTGCTCCGCTGGTACAGCAGTCCCATCCAGTGTCAAGCAGGGACAGAGTCTGTAGATACAGCGATGCAACATGCACTCAAGGCTTTCGTGTTGCCATGCAGATTTACCTAGGGGCTTGACAAAACTTTTAAAAGGACAGCAAACAGAATACACAACCTGAGCAAAGAAATCCCATTCATGATCTTAAATAATATATTGGACAGGACTAAATTAGAATAATGTTCAAGTCTTGCTTTAGACCTGAAGACACTGCTTTGATTTTATTGCAGCTCAGTAAAGTGCCTTCGTTCTGTGCTGTTGTGAGTCCTACCTCAACGCTGAGACTAGCTCCATCTGGACAACTATTCTCCTGGGATGTGTTGATTTTTACCAGCAAACAGCACACTATGACACAACACCTCTCCAATACAGCAATACAAGGTGTTCTTGGATAAAAACAACCACATATAGACAGAGATAGCTATTGGTTTGCAATTAGAAATCCACCTTCAACGCACCTCGTTGCACTCAAATGTAACAAAATGGAGAGTGTAGCTGAACACAATGAGAAGATTGAGCCACTAATGTAGCAGCAAAAAAATGGGGCTTTACAAACATGCAATGAGAGGTCAGAGAGCTTGTGATGATGGTAGAGAGAACACATGGTCTAGACATGGCCTACTTTCACTCTCACGTCTATCATACAGGACAAAAAAAGGACTCCCATTTAGACAGCTCCAGGATGTAAAATGAAACACAACACCCGCATTTCATTTGACCTTGTTTCAATGTTCATAGTAAAATGGTACACTATATATACAAAAGTATGTGGACACCCCTTCAAATTAGCGGATTCGGCTATTTCAGCCACACCCATTGCTGACAGGTGTATAAAAACGACATAGACAAACATTGGAAGTAGAGTGGCCTGTACTGAAGAGCTCAGTGACTTTAAACATGGCACCGTCATAGGATGCCACCTTTCCAACAAGTCAGGTCATCAAATGCCTGCCCTGCTAGAGCTACTCCGGTCAACTGTAAGTGCAGTTATTGTGAAGTGAAAATGTCTAGGAGCAACAACGGCTCAGCCGTGAAGTGGTAGGCCACACAAGCTCACAGAATGGGATCGCCGAGTGCTGAAGCGCGTGGCGCGTAAAAATTGTCTGTCCTCATATGCAACACTCACTACCGAGTTCCAAACTGCCTCTGGAAGCAACGTCAGCACAATAACTGTTCATTGGGAGCTTCATGAAATGGGTCTCCATGGCCTGACAGCCACAATTGGACTCTGGAGCAGTGGAAACGTTGTCTGGAATGATGAATAACGCTTCACCATCTGGCAGTCCGACGGACAAATCTGGATTTGGCGGATGCCAGGAGAACGCTACCTGTGCGAATGCATAGTGCCAACTGTAAAGTTTGTTGGAGGAGGAATAATGGTCTAGGGTTGTTTTCCATGGTTCGGGCTAGGCCCCTTAGTTCCAGGGAAGGGAAATCTTAATGCTACAGCATACAATGACATTGTAGACAATTCTGTGCTTCCAACTTTGTGGCAACAGTTTAGGGAAGGCACTTTCCTGTTTCAGCATGGTAATGCCCCCGTATTACCATGGATACATACAGAAATGGTTTGTCGAGACTTCCAAAGATCCAATCAACCATGGATGAATGATAGTATACCTAGCTACACGCTGAAATGATGGTGCCCTTTTTTGAGCAAATCAGATGTCAATGTAGCCTACAAAAACCCAACCTCACTCTGAATTTACTTTCACATACAGCTTGGGTATTTTTTATTCACCCAGTCGGATAAACACTCCAAACAGCCTACCCGACGTTCGGAGGTGTCTGCATGGTCCTAAGGCACACCGTTGCCTCATTTTGTATAACATTCCAATGATAACACTGGGGGGGGACAAATATGCAATTTCAGAATGTGGGGGGGGGGGGGATATGTCCCCCCTGTCCCCAGTGAAAGTTGCGCCCCTGGGCAGTAACGTAGTTCCTTTATGCCTAAAGAGTCTGTCATTGAAACCAGACCCTAGGGTCGAGATTTTGAGACTATGGGGATAGGGGGATGGCAGCGGCTTCAATCAAACTACAGGGATGTATAATGTTGAGCCCTCACTTTCTCATCCCACAAATATAGAGGAAAGATCCATTATTCATTTGGAGTAAAACTTACGGTCATGCATTAAGACAGATACAGTACTTTTCCCATCTATGTGTTAAGGACTTTCTCTTCCCTGGTTTTGGCACAGTATTTTCTGAAGATGATGATAGTGAAGGCTGTAATGGCCCACCTGTGCATTGTAGATGTCAAAGGAAGGAGGCCATCCTGCTCCAGAGGCAACTCTGAATTTGTTAAACAGTTTAGGGAAGGGATCAGAGTGTAATGAAAACAGGGTCCCCAGGGGAATTTCAACACACAGTGGGAATAGGATATGCGCAAAAGTGAGCGGGTGAAAGAAGTGAGAGAGAGAGAGAAGAGAAAAGGAGGAGAAGAAAGAGAAAAGGAAGGAGGAAGAGAGGAGAAAGAGGAGAGATGAGAGAGACGAGAGAGAGAGAGGAGAGAGACAGATGAGAGAGAGAGAGAGAGAGAGAGAGAGAGAGAGAGAGAGAGAGAGAGAGAGAGAGAGAGAGAGAGAGAGAGAGAAGAGAGAGAGAGAGAGAAGAGAGAGAGAGAGAGAGAGAGAGAGAGAGAGAGAGAGAGAGAGAGAGAGAGAGAGAGGAAGAAGGAGAGAGAGAAGAGAGAGAGAGAGAGAAGAGAGAGAGAGAGAGAGAGAGAGAGAGAGAGAGAGAGAGAAGAGAGAGAGAGGGTGACCTAGTTACGCCTTCACTGCTTCCTGATTCCAGTCTAGGTGTCCTGGAATCCTGGGTGTCTTTGGGCGGCTAGCAGCCTGGGAGGAAAGGGCAGAGAAGAATTAAATGAGGAACATGCTCTCTGGACCTCCACTGGCATGTGCAAGTCAGGTGTATTATTCCCTAGCCCAGTGGTTCCCAAACTGGGGTCGCGACCCCATGTGGATATGAAAATGTGGTCTTGGGAGAATTTCCAAAATCCTGAAAAAATACATACAGTGGGGAGAACAACTATTTGATACCCTGCGCAATTTTGCAGTTTTCCTACTACAAAGCATGTAGAGGTCTGTCATTTTAATCATAGGTACACTTCAACTGTGAGAGACTGAATCTAAAACAAAAATCCATAAAAATCACATTGTAGGATTTTTAAGTAATTAATTTGCATTTTATTGCATGACATAAGTATTTGATCACCTACCAACCAGTAAGAAATTCCGGCTCTCACAGAACCAGTTAGTTTTCTTTAAGAAGCCCTCCTGTTCTCCACTCATTAGCTGTATTAACTGCACCTGTTTGAACTCCGTTACCTGTTATAAAAGACACCTGTCCACACACTCAATCAAACAGACTCCAACCTCTCCACAATGGCCAAGACCAGAGAGCTGTGTAAGGACATCAGGGATAAAATTGTAGACCTGCACAAGGCTGGATGGGCTACAGGACAATAGGCAAGCAGCTTGGTGAGAGCAACAACTGTTGGCGCAATTATTAGAAAATGGAAGAAGTTCAAGATGACGATCAATCACCCTCGGTCTGGGCTTCATGAAAGATCTCACCTCGTGGACATCAATGATCATGAGGAAGTGAGGGATCAGCCCAGAACTACACGGCAGGACCTGTGCAATGACCTGAAGAGAGCTGGGACCACAGTCTCAAGAAAAACCATTAGTAACACACTATGCCGTCATGGATTAAAATCCTGCAGCGCGCACGCAAGGTCCCCCTGCTCAAGCCAGCGCATGTCCAGGCCCGTCTGAAGTTTGCCAATGACCATCTGGATGATCCAGAGGAGAATGGGAGAAGGTCATGTGGTCTGATGAGACAAAAATAGAGCTTTTTGGTCTAAACTCCACTCGCCGTGTTTGGAGGAAGAAGAAGGATGAGTACAACCCCAGAAAACACATCCCAAACCGTGAAGCATGGAGGTGGAACATCATTCTTTGGGATGCTTTTCTGCCAAAGGGGACAGAACGACTGCACGGTATTGAGGGGAGGATGGATGGGGCCATGTATCGCGAGATCTTGGCCAACAACCTCCTTCCCTCAGAAGAGCATGTAGATGGTCGTGGCTGGGTCTTTCAGCATGACAATGATCCCAAAACACACCGCCGGGCAACGAAGGAGTGGCTTCGTAAGAAGCATTTCAAGGGCCTGGAGTTGCCTAGCCAGTCTCCAGATCTCAACCCCATAAAAAATCTTTGGAGGGAGTTGAAAGTTCGTGTTGCCCAGCAACAGCCCCAAAACATCACTGCTCTAGAGGATATCTGCATGGAGGAATGGGCCAAAATACCAGCAACAGTGTGTGAAAACCTTGTGAAGACTTACAGAAACGTTTTGCACCGTTCTGTCATTGCCAACAAAGGGTATATAACAAAGTATTGAGATAAACTTTTGTTATTGACCAAATACTTATTTTCCACCATAATTTGCAAATATATTCATTAAAAATCCTACAATGTGATTTTCTGGATTTTTTTTTCTCATTTTGTCTGTCATAGTTGAAATGTACCTATGATGAAAATTACAGGCCTCACACATCTTTTTAAGTTGGAGAACTTGCACAATTGGTGGCTGACTAAATACTTTTTTGCCACACTGTATATATACAAAAATATACATATTATAATATCGTCATTGTATCTCAAAATCCTTGGAATATGGTTAACCTTAAAAAGCCAAATGAAAATTATTCAAATCTAAAATTCAACCAGAGAGCATCCTTAGATCATGTGAAAAGGTCACACTTGACTGTTGCATTTGAATCCATTATGAATGTGTCTCCCTCTGCCATATGGACGCATTGTATGATACACGGAGAGCAACTGACGGCAAAAGAGCTGAACACAGAACTATATACTGCAGCAGGTAACTTAGGTTGTAAACAACATCCACTGCGCGCACACTTGTTCAGAAAACTATGTAGAGATATGGGATCAGAGCATTTTTTTAATTTAACTAGGCAAGACAAATTCTTACTTACAATGACGGCCTACCCCGGACGACACTGGGCCAATTGTGCACCGCCCAATCACGGCCGGATGTGATGCAGCCTGGATATGAACAAGATACTGCAGTGATGCCTCTTGCACTGGGATGCATTGTCTTAGACCACTGCACCACTCGGGAGCCCATGACAGCATGACAATGTTCTATTTCACACTGAGGCTTGGTGGTTATCGATGTGGAGTGTTGAAAAGATTTTTCGCATTGAGAGAGGAACTGTTGTCATTCACAATGGAGGTAAAAAAAAGAAGACTTGGTTGACTTTCTGTGTAAGAAAATGTGTCTCCTTGCCTATATTACAGACATATGATAAACTGAATGAACTGAATCCAAGCAGGCAGGGCTACAAAAACATTCTACAGATGAGTAACCGAATCAGTGGATTCAGAGTCTTCCAAAAGCAAACCATGCCCCCCCTTCCATCGGCTGTGCATGTTTCTAACAGAAACAGCATCAGTAAGGGTCCCACACAAGTGATGACTGCTCACCTCCAATGCTTGGAATAGCGCTTTGGGACCTACTTTCCAATCCATTTGACTGTGATTCTGGCTCAGAAGACATGCCGGTAAGTGAAATCGAACAGCTGATCGAGCTGTTATGTGACCGAATGATGCAGACAAAGCATTCACGGGTCACTACGGAGGTGTTTTGGTTTCTGACTCAAAGGGAATAATACCCTGCCGTCTACATCTGAGCATTAATGCGGCGTTCAAAATAACTGGGAACTCGGAACTCGGAAATCTCGGACTTACGACTTCAGTGCGTTCAAGACAATAGGGGAACTCTGAATAAAACTAGCTCCGACTGGGAAAAATAGTTTTGAATGGTTATCCAACTCGGAATTCCAACTCGTGAACTCGGGCCTCTTTCTAGAGCTCCGACTTTCTGACCTGATGATCACTGACTGACCTTATGATTTGACCTCGCATCACGCACACCCATCTCTATAATGGTGGTGAGATACATTATGTCAAGTAATTTGCGATTGACTGTCATAGCCCCACATTAAACGTATGTGATGGTGAATGGTGAGTTGAGAAGACAATCAGAAATACTGTTAGAATGTTTTTCAATTGACTGCAATAGCCGCAAATAAAAAAGTAAACATTGGCTGTTAATTACATAATTTTTTTCACATGGTTGGTGTTGTGATCATTTTCAGATATCAAAATAGGGTCGTGGGCCAAAAAAGTTTGGGAACCCCTGCCCTAGCCACATCATCACTAGATCTTTTTGAACTGCTATTTTTGGTGAATGTCAGGAAACAAATCACATCTGTGAAAGAGCTGTTCATTTGTCTCCCTGACTGTCACACGATTACTACTGCTTCAGACAACGACTATCTGCAGATAAATTAGAAAAACATTCTCTGAAGATTGTAATTCCTCACTGCATGACTTTTTGGTCCACACGTACGCAGTGCAGTAAAAAGAATCCTACATTTTTGGTAGGCCATCCAATAATTTGGGCAGTTAACATGTACACTGAACAAAAATATAAACGCAGTTATAGTTCAGTTCATTTAAAGAAACCAGTAAATTGAAATACATTTATTAGGCCCTAATGTATGGATTTCACATGACATGCATCTATCTGTGGTCACAGATACCTTTAAAAAAAGGTAGGGGCTTGGATCAGAAAACGCGCCAGTATCTGGTGTGACCAACATTTTCCTCATGCAGCGCGACACATCTCCTTCGCATAGAGTTGATCAGGCTGTTGATTGTGGCCCGTGGAATGTTGTTCCACTCGTCTTCAATGGCTGTTTGAAGTTGCTGGATATTGGCCGGAACTGAAACATGCTGTCGATCCAGAGCATCCCAAACATGATCAATGGGTGACATGTTTGATGAGTATGCAGGCCATGGAAGAACTGGGACATTTTCAGCTTCCAGGAATTGTGTACAGGTCCTTGCAACATGAGGCTGTGCATTATCATGCTGAAACATGAGGTGATGGCGGCAGATGAATGGCACGACAGTGGGCCATGATCTCGACATGATCTCGACAATGATCACGACAATGATAACGTCACGGTATCTCTGTGCATTTAAATTGACATTAATAAAATGCAATTGTGTTCGTTACCCATAGCTTATGCCTTCCCATACCATAACTCCACCTTCACCATGGGGCCCTCTGTTCACAACATTAACATCAGCAAACCGCTTCCCCACACGACACCGGTACTGTTGAAACCAAGATTAATCCGTGAAGAACACACTTCTGGAACACACCACAGTCAAGTGGCCATCAAAGATGAGCATTTGCCCACTGAAGTCGGTAACGACACCGAACTGCAGTCAGGTCGAGAAAGAACAAAAGAAGTAGCCAGCCTCTACTCCAGTCCAGACTGCCAGAGCAGAGAATAGGCAGACACTTTCTGCTTCATCACTCCTCACCCCCATGACTTCAGCTCAGCCTCAAGGCACTAGCAGGAATACAAGGGCTAGCATGTGGCCTGTTTACAAGATGGGCCTTCTGAAATCACTCTCACTCTCCTGGAGCTCTGAGATTCTATCTCAAATCATCAACTCTAGAGCGAAAAGATTCTACAGCTGCACTATCGATAGCATCCTGACTGGTTGCATCACTGCCTGGTATGGCAACTGTTAGGCCTCCGACTGCAAGGCACTACAGAGGGTAGTGCGTGTGGCCCAGTACATCACTGGGGCCAAGCTTCCTGCCATCCAGGAACTCTATACCAGGTGGTGTCAGAGGAAGGCCCTAAAAATTGTCAAAGACTCCAGCCATCCTAGTCATAGACTGTTCTCTCTGCTACCGCACACCAAGTCTAGGTCCAAGAGGCTTCAAAACAGCTTCTACCCTAAAAGCCATAAGACTACTGAACATCTAATCAAATGGCTACCCAGACTACTTGCATTACCCCAACCACCATATTTTACGCTGCTGCTACTCTCTGTTATTATCTATGCATAAGTCACTTTAATAACTCTACCCACATTGATATATTACCTCAATTACCTCGACTAACCGGTGCCCCCAGACATTGACTGTGTACCGGTACCCCTTGTATATAGCCTCGCTATTGTTATTTTATTGCTGCTCTTTAATTTACAATTTGTTTGTAGATTTGTTACTTTTATTTCTTTGTTTTTTATGTATTTTTCTTAAAACTGCATTGTTGTTAAGGGCTTGTAAGTAAGCATTTCACTGTAAGGTCTACACCTGTTGTATTCGGCGCATGTGACAAATACAATTTTATTTTAAATATATTTCCAACAGAGATGCATGCAACCAAAAGGGAAATGTTTCAGCAAAAAAAACAGAAACAAGGACTGCAGCTTTAACATTTCATTGCATCATACAGGTGTCCCTAAACCTTAATCATTTTTCCCTCTACAAGATTTGTTGAATGTCTCAATGTGTTAAAAATAGTAGGAGCCCTCTAGGGATTTCCTCAGTCCAGGAGACAGCTCTCCCCACTAACTTCTGGGGAACGATGATCCACAGATGAATACACACACAAACATACTGTAATTGATTCTGATCGACCCTCTCCCCTACCTTTATTTCAGGCTGAAGATAAAATGACGGATACATCAAAGCAAGACTAGCAGCAAACAAAATAAAAAGAAACAAACACCATACTCCTTCCTATCTTCCCTTACAGGAAATCAATCTCACTTTGATTTCTACAGGAAATGTATCTCACTTTACTTTCGACAAAACATAACTTGTTTTATTATAATTCTATGTCTACATATAGTAGTGAACTATATACATGCTCATAACCATTTCAGTAAACAAATTGCTCTTGAGCAACAATAAAATCCTATTTGAGTAATAATAACATGGAACTCTTAAAACTGTTGACAGATTCAAATATAAAACCTGAAAACTGTTGATCACTTTTCAAACCCCTACTCCAGCGCTGTCATGATAGTGAAAAATAACAATTCCACTAGTAGGCTAGATTATGTGTCTGTTATAAACCATTTCCTTTTTGCCATGTTTAGCCTATGTCAGCAACAAAAACGCCAATAAGGTCATGTGGCTGGTGGATTATCATACAGATAATCCACGTCGGACGTACAGTTACCTATAGGACATCCTCTATGTCAGCGTTTCCCAAACTCCATCCTGAGGCCCCCCTGGGTGCACATTTTCCCCCTAGCACTACACAGCCAACTCAAATAATGAACTCATCATCAAGCTTTGATTATTTGAATCAGCTGTGTAGTGCTAGGGGGAAAAAACTAAAGTACACCCATAAAGGCCCAAGGACTGAGTTTGGGAAACCCTGCTCTAGGTGCATCAAGTCAGATGGCATAGGGAACCAGAGTTCCCAACTGCCTGCAAGTGATCCGCGGGTGGTTTTATTTGGCCCCCCAAATTTTCTGAGCAAAAAATAAATACAAATATTATTTGTATTATTGTTTGACATAATAGACTGGAAAAACACAAGGAGCTCAGCTCCGAGTAATTGTTATTTAAGAAATCTGTTCGCAAGTATTCTCACTCATAATAGAGAGACACGTGATCGTATACAAACGTAAGCAAGGTTTGAAATTATTATGTTTTAGTCTAACATTATTTATGTTTGGGCTTCTTGCGGTCAATTTGCGGTCTACACAATTATTTTTAATTATGTTCCTGCGGCCCGACCATACGCTCAAGAGAACATCGGCCCACGTTGATGATCCCTGCATAGGCTACTGCAAAAATGTGTTAGAAAACAAGTTATTCACACAGCAATAGATTCAGATCATGCCTATCGTGGGACCTGCGGGATGCGGGCACTTTCTGAAGGGTCAGTGCTATCCAGAATCCTTGGGACGTCCATACTCTAAAGCCTAACCTTATCCCTTACCGTAACCATTTTAAATGTTAACCTCAATGGAGGTATGGACCCTTGCGGTAGTAACATCCTGAAACACTGTGCGTGCTTTTCTATATGGAGACAATTGCAGCACTTGCCTTGCCATATGCTCTGCGGAGGGAAAACAGTTATTGTAAAAATATAGAGCACGTGACTGACCTGAATTGTGCATGTGTATTCCGTATCATCCAGGAGTCTTACGGTGCAGTCATATTCTCTATCCAGATTCCTGATGCTGCCACTCATTATTCGACTCAACATCTTCTCACAGAATTGCTGGTCTGCGTCTAGGACCAGAACAATAAACTAAACACAGCATGTAAGCAATGTCACTGAATGACTACATTTTCCGATCAACCAGACTAGCAGCAGCTGAAGATTCTACTGCCAAGACGCAGCATTGTCTATCCCATGAAGTTAACACAACAGACACTGGCCACAGTGCGGAATCATTGAAATGACGCTCGCATCCAGATCCAGGAGCAAAACCGTCGCCGAACGATGGGTGACCATTCACCACTTGCAACTTGAGCTAGAGGGCGGTCCCTTGGAATAGACAGACGTCAATGAGAACCAATGGGAGCGATGTCCACAAAATGGGCAGAAGCCCTAAATAAGCAATACCTAAAATATTTCATCCTTTAATTTTCTTATGCCATCAATTGGCACTAGGAGGTCCAAATGTGGTGTTTTCAGTCTCCCATGCATTCCATGTTTATGAATGTTTAGCGCCTAAAGTCAAACGAATGAGGGGTAGCCCAACCAGACGCAAGATGGCGGTATTATTCATTTTAGGCTGCGTCGTTTATGACAAATGACTTAAAAGGAATAATACTACCATCTTGCGTCCGGGATAGCTATCCCTCATCCGAATTTATTTCCCAATTGTATGACTCAGTGACCATTGCCAGAGCAATCATGAAAATACATTTATCCACTTATTTATACCAAATATTTTTTAGTTTACAGATAGTAGCCTAAGACACAAGACAAAATAATAGACAGGGTGTCTTCTCGTAATTCAAATCAAATCGTATTTGTCACATCCGCCGAATAGAGCAGTTGTAGACCTTAGCGTGAAAGTATTACTTACAAGCCCTTAACCAACAATACAGTTTTAATAAAATTAATAGTAAAAAAATAAACTAAAGTAAAAAAAAAAAAAGGTAACACAATAAAATATAAATAACGAGGCTATATACACGGAGTACCGGTACAGAGTCAATGTGTGTGGGGGGGGGGTAAATTACAGGTTAAATTACAGGTTAGTCTAGGTAATTGAGATAATATGTACATGTAGGTAGGAGTAAAATGACTAGATAAATAACAGTGAGTAGCAGTAGCGTAAAAAAAAGGGGGGGGTGGGGGTTAATGCAAATAGTCTGAGTAGCTATTTAATTAACTGTTCAGCAGTCTTAAGACTTGGAAACAAGAAGCTGTTAAGGAGTCTTTTGGACCTAGACTTGGCGCTGCGATACCGCTTGCCGTGCGGTAGCAGAGAACAGTCTATGAGGCTGGTGTCTTTGACAATTTTTACGGCCTTCTGCTGACACCGTCTGGTATGGAAGTCCTGGATGGCAGGAAGCTTTGCCTTTTTGAGGATCTGAGGACCAATGCAAAATCTTTCTGTATAAGCACTTTGTGACGAATGCTGATGTAAAAAGAGCTTTATAAATACATCTGATTGATTGATTTGATTTATGGCTTTTCGCACAATAGTCTCAGCACAACAATTATCGAATAGCGACTCTTCCACCCCCTAGCGGACATATAACACATTTCATATGAATGACTACAGCCGACTTCATAGGTTCGCTGTGTTCGGAAAATTGTTTCGACAAGCAATGACTGAACGAGGATAACTTATAAAACATTTTCAAGCTTCAAAAAAAGAACAAGACAATCCAGAAAAAAATTTGCCCTTTTGCCGTGACATTGTGTTTGCAATGCCGTGACCCGGATTCGAACCGGGGTTGCTGCGGCCACAACGCAGAGTACTAACCACTATACGATCACGGCGAGCTACCAGGGCTTGTACAAATAATGGAGATATTAGGTTTATAACCCAGCATGCAGCGGCATATTCGCGCAATGGTAGTTATTTAAATCGACGAAACTGTAGCTAGCTCACTAGCTATATTACTTTTTATTTATGAGGTAATGATAGTCTTTTCTGTATTTTATAGACCTTTCAAATGTCGAATGCTATGTTTAGTAAACTATCCAGAGACAACTGAATCTGAAAATGTGACACCGTTTAAAAACTATTTGAATCTGTTTATTTAGCTATGCATTTTTGTTTGGTACATTTCAGTCATAAATGTTTAGGATTCTTATTTTTTTGCAAATTTGCAAATGGAATTAGTTAGCTAATATCCTATTGTTCCTCATCTGCTCATCATGTCTGCTTATATGACGTTTATTTTAGCTAACCATTCTTGTCTCTTGTCTTTTGTCTGAATTATTGTATTTTTTCTTTCAGTTTATGGGAATTGTAATGAATTGTAGGATTGTTGTGAATACGGATAACATAGTCTATATATTAATAAATATATTAAAGTAGTTAAAATATAAAACCACAAATTGTGTTAATCATAAATTAATCTTGAATAACACAGTAATACAAATTGTATTTCATTAATTTTAATAGTTACATACAGGTACATAAGAGCTGAAATGTGTATTATTATTGTTATTAAAAGTCAGCTTTTTTCATACTGTGATCATTTAAGAATAAATATTGCTTGAGTATCATGCTGAGAACTAAGAACCGAATAGTGCTTTAAGAGAGGAACATAATCCAGGAGATAATCTCCTCAAACTCACATTACACATGTATATACACACTGACACACACACACCTCATAACCATCATTAAACTGATGAAATGTAGCCTAACCAGAGAAATAGAATGTATCATGCTGATTTAATTATGTGCATTGCTTTAGGCCTAAACAGCAAATATCCTATTGACTACACTAGTCACTACTACTACTAAACTATCCATTTTCCAAAGACGTGGAGAGCGGAAATCAGAAGGTAAAGTCTTGAGGCTCTGTCTCATCATTCTCCTCTGGTTCGTTGCTCCTTGCAGTAGGGACTTTGGCAGCACACTCTGCCTTCCTGGTGAAGGGGCGACCTGGCTGGGCCAGTGTTTGACGTGGAGGCTGCTTGCTGTGTGAAACTTGGCCCATACTCTGGGAAGGGGCACCTTCTTGTCTCTGGGTCACCAAAGCTTGCTGTCCCCTGTACTGATCACAGGATGCTACCAAAGGCTTTCCTATGTCTAGCTGTTTGCTCTCTTGCAGCCGCAGCTTGCTGCCCATGTGGGTATAGTGTAGGTCCACCTTTATCACTAAGGATCCCTTTGGAACAGAGATAAAAAAAACAGAATATAGATTTTTATTCACACTTTTAGTTAACCATTGAATAAATGATAGATCGCAAAATGTAAACCTTTCTACCATATTATTGCTTACTTTTTATTGTAAATATGAGGACGCAGAAAGTAAGCATACCTGGAGCTTTTGAAGGCCACAAAGTCTGAGGCTACAGTCAGGGTTTTCAGCAACCAAGTTGTTTAGCAAGAGAGAGTCCATTTCACCTGATCTGCCAGGACTAGAGAAGATATCCTCCATTGCCTAGACAGAGGTTTGGAATAAAATACATCAGGCAACTACAACAAAACCTATCACACCCACTTATTATTATTATACATGGGGTGGCAGGTAGCCTAGTGGTTAGAGTGTTGGGCCAGTAACTGAAAGGTTGCTGGATTGAATCCCTGAGCTGACAAGGTAAAAATCTATCATTCTGCCCCTGAACAAGGCAGTTAACCCACTGTTCCCCGGTAGGCTGTCATTGTAAGTAAGAACTTGTTCTTAACTGACTTGCCTAGTTAAATAAAGGTTACACATACATGGTATATTGGTTTTGTGTACGGGGGAAATAATGCATTGAACCACTAAGTGTCAGTATGCTCCAAGGAGTTATCACGCCACAGAAGCAAACACTTGATAAGCGGTTGTGCACCAATTTCCTGCTCTTGTTTCTCACTTCGGCCATTTATTACAGCTAGGAACTCTATATATGGGCACAACATTCTTGTAAATGGGAAACATCATTCAATGACTGTGTAACGCTCTCGTGAAAGCCAAGAGGGCATACGCCGCATAAGGCAGAACTATGCCAATAAGTGTTCTGTGCATAAGATATACCCTAGAGTGGGGAGGGGATGATTCTGCGCTCTTGACAACCTTTGTACCTGCATGTTCTCTACATATAAAACGTTGTTCTATGAGCAATAAACGTTCAAAATTACAAAGCGTTATGCCGTGTCAAGTTCAGATAAATATCTATACGACAATTTTAGCCTTGAGAGCTGTGACCATAAACTGAAATAGTTCAGACACCATTTGCAGAACCAACTCTTAGAACCTTCTCCCAAACATATTTTCTTAACCTTCTGTTTTCAGTTTTGTTGTGAGTGTAGCCTACAGATGAATACAATTATGCATACATTTCTAGGGTCTCACAAGGAGTTATAAAGCCCTTTCAATCAAATAATTATCTGCAGTGTCATGTGAAGTTACGCAACTAAGTCAAAATTCTTACTAGTGGGTGTTTGTTCACCACACCCTGCCCTTTACATAATGTGGCAGGTATCAACAAGTAAGCGTGAAGAGGTGACTCACAGGTGTGCTCCTCAGAGTAACAGTGCAGTCCTGGGTCCTGGGGCCAGTGGTTTTCACTGTGCCGAAGGCAACCATGACGTTAGAGAACAAGGCTGAGAAGCTGACCTCCACCTCAACTCCACAGGGGAAAATAAGCAGCTTCTGACGTGGTAGCTCTGTGTGGGATGATATCACATGGAAAGACAGTTTTAAGATACAAATCCTATGTCAGAAAGCATCTGACATAGGATGCTATCTCTTATTCTTATCCGTATTTTTTTGAAACTGCACTGTCGGTTAGGGGCTTGTAAGTAAGCATTTCACTGTTGTATTCGGCACATGTGACTAATACATTTTTATTTGATTTGATTTTATCTCTAGGAGACAGACTAGATAAGAGAATTGGCCAGGCATGTTAAATGAAAAAGTTTATTTTATCAGATGTCACCTTGTCCTTGAAAAAGGTTACAGTAGGAGTTTGTTCTTTAAAATCTGAGGCCAAAATATACATAGGGATTTTCAAGAACTTCAGTGATGACAACATTCTATTTGAATAAATAATACACGATAAGAAAGTTCCTAGGTGACAGGGGGACAACAAAAGTATTATCCCTTCTGTTATGCATACAACTGATATACTGTGAGTGAAAAAAGCTTATAGTTGACTTTAAATATACAAATAAGTTCCCTGTCTGTTATCACCACAAATAAACTGTCAATTATTGAATGGTGGTGTGATGGTCATGACTCATGCTAAACCACACTGTTTTTAACAGCCACATCCATATCACATGCAGAACTGGAGGGGGTGTAGGGAGGAGGGAACATATTGCTATTCCTCTTTCTTGATAAGACTAGTTTAGGGCAAGAAAATTACATTACAGTATTTCATAGAAAATCACACACCATACCATTGCTAATGCATCTAAAATAAGAACAGCACTTGACATACACACAATAATTTATCAATAGTGTCTTTCGATTACCATTTATTGTGAAAAAGGGTCTGGATTGCGGATATTGTGGTGTAAAAACTTACCGTTGGCTTGTCTCCAGCAGGCATCTCTCAGACGTAGCTCCCCAGTGTGGCCGGTGGTCCTGACCGGATCTGTTAGGGAGCGAGGCTCCTTCAGCGTGTGTTTGATCTCCACCGCCTGCTTCCCTGTGACCAGAGGGTCTCTGCCTAGATCTGAGGAAGAGGGTAAATGTTAAAGGTTAGCCTATGCTGCCAAGGTAACAGCTGTTCTTAAGGAAGGTTCAATAGTAGGACTGAAATGAAAATAATAATACTATTTGACTGATGTAAAGGCTCTGAAATTTTAAACATGTGGATAATAAGAGTGAAATGTTTAGATGACAGGCATGTGTAAGGCATTGTGGGTCAGATGTGACATTTTTTACATTTTAAATGTAACCTTTATTTAACTCGGCAAGTCAGCTAAGAAAAAAATATTATTTACAATGAGGGCATACGGGGACAACTGAAAAGGGACAACTGATACACTGAAACCCTATTCAGGGCCCTGGATACAGGCTTACTCTTAGCCTTGCAGAGGATATGACTTTAGTACATATTTTAAGCAAGCTGTCTTCACCATGTTTCCATTAGAGTTGAGTGAACAGCAGTTCATCATCAACTATTTTTCCATTAATAAATAACTCGAAGACGGACATAGATCATAATTCTTCAAATGAGGTTCTGGGAACATGGTCTCATGATCTGTCACTTCAGTGAATATTATTTCCTAGACATGAATTAGCAACGGTTGTTATAAGGTCTAAAATACGATTCTGATAAATGCAACAGTTAGACAAAGTATTCCCACGCATAACAGAGAGACGAGATCATACACAAATATAAGCAATGTTTGAAATTATTATGTTTTAGTCAAATGTTATATCTGTTTGGGCTTCTTGAGGTCAATTTGCAGTCTACAAATTATTTGTAATTATGTTCCGTTCCCCCGACCATGAGCTCAAGAGACAAATCGGCCACACGGCAGAATCTAGTTGATGATCCCTGCAGTACAAAACGTCACCTTTTATTCAAGGGTATTTTCATACATATCTGTTTTACCGTGTAGAAATTAATGCACTTTATGTATCTAGTCCCCCCATAAGTATTTGAACAAATTCACTTAGAATATTAAATTAAGTCAAACGTATAGTATTTGGTTCCATATTCCTAGCATGCATTGACTACCTCAAGCTTGTGACTCCACAAACTTGTTGGCTGCATTTACAGGTTGTTTTGGTTGTGTTTTGGATTATATTGTGCCCAATAGAAATTAATGGTAAATAATATATTGGAGTCACTTTTATTGTGGAGTCACTTTTATTGTAAATATGAATAGAATATGCTTCTCAACACTTCTATATTAATGTGGATGCTACCATGATTACTGATATCCATGAATGAATGAAAGTTACAGATGCACAAAGATCACGCCCCGAAAACTCACTATTACCAATAACAGGGGAGGTTAGCAATTTTGGGGGTATGATATTTATTTCTCTGTAACGTTCTAACTCATCATTATTCACGATTCATTCATGATTACACTTTCAGAAATGTAGCTGTAAACCTGAAATAAAATGTATTGAGTCACGTTTGTTTTCACAATGTCCCATTGAGTAACGGTGCAGTAAATATATCTATCATGTAAGCCGTGAGCTTCTGTGCCAAGATCCGACCGTTACAGCCACTGGCAATTCATCAGTCAACCAAAGCAGTACTTTACCACCACCTCCTTGGATGGGCTGTGTTAAGTTATGCAGGATCACTGGAGCTGGAGCTGATTGACCACAGGAGAGCAGTGTAGGGGGGTACACACACACACACACACACACACACGCCAGAGCAGCTGTCTTTAACTCTACTGCTCTCAGGTTTCCTGCTGTGGTCCGACCAACAGTGTGAATTTCCAGAGAATGCGGTCACATGCTAATGCAGCTCTGTCCCACAAAGTCATGTTACCAGAGAGACCCATCAAACATGTTGCAGGTTTTCAAGCATTTCGCTACACCCGCAATAACATCTGCTAAACATGTGTATGTGACCAATAAAATGTTATTTTATTTAAGGTTTTGGTTTTTCCAATTATGTTTTGAGGTTGGACTTTAGCACGTATAGATCGTTAGCACGTAGGGGGCGCTGAGTGGTGTCACCTCGTTACTCAGTATGTGTTACACCTGTTCTGGTTTCCGTTTCGTTAGTGGGAAGGTGTTTCACCTGTGCTGGCCCAGGTGCTATTCAAGAGTGGCTGACCCAGTGCTCCAATTGTCTTGAGAGATGTGGAGGGTCAACACCTTAAGTTGGTGTGGATATAGAAAAGCGTTCCTTTGTCTGATTTTGTTTTGCGCCACCTTTCTGGTTTGATTCCTGTCTTTAAGTTTGGTGTGGGTCTTTCTTTTGTTTGCCTCTTGGGCAAATTTATTGTGCGCTCATGGTGGGTGTCTTTTAGGTTCCAGTTGTTGTTGCTAGTCAACTTTCAGTGGACACCCCCATGAGTGTCTTTCAGAACCCCTCATAAAACCCATCTGTTTTGGTTGTTGGTCAGCAACTCTTTGTTAGTTCCCCCTTTGAGTGACACTTTGATTTCATGCTGGGGAATGTAACAAACAATAAAACAAGCAGCCCTCCAAGCGCAGCCCACTGCTACCTGCTGCACCAGTTGGAGTAGTTAGTGATGGAGAAACGTTAAAGGCCCAGTGCAGTCAAAAATGTGATTTACCTGTGTTTTATATATATTTCCACACTGAGGTTGGAATAATACTGTGAAAATGATGATAATGCCCTTTTAGTGTAAGAGCTGTTTGAAAAGACCACCTGAAATTTCATCCTGTGTTGGTGGGATGGAGTTTTGGCCTGCCTGGTTACATCACCAGGTGGTAAATGAGTTAATAGACCAATAAAGAGTTCCAAACCTCTCTTCCAATAACAGCTAGTTTTCAGTTTTCCCCTCCCCACTCAGACCACTCCCAGACAGTCCAAGCTAAATTCTTGCTTGAGAAATAGAACTTTGCTAAGAATTTTTTGTTATTTTCTTAAACCATTTAATTGAAAACAATCACAGTAAGGAAATGAATTGTTAAGCAGAAATTATTTGAGATTGAGATAAAAACAGCTGCATTGAACCTTTAGGATGTGAAAATGTCTGTGCTCCATCCAACAACAGCTTTCACACTGACCCTGTTTACAGACATTACTGTGCATCTCATATAGAGGAGCTATAGAACCAAGAGTCACCTAAGAAGACAATGTTATTCTGCTCTCATTAGCAGGGAATTTAGTCTTTCTTGGGTAATATCTAGTATTTTTTGGTCAAAAGAAATACAGGGGTTTCCCATATGAGTCATGGATTGGTGTTAACAGTATGTCAAAACATCCATCCTGAAATTCCAAAGTCACACACACTGAGGGAAGTACTATAAGCAAAGCCACCGTCATACTATAAGAGCAAAGCCTATCATACAATAACACTGACCCTCAGAGACCTGCTCCAGGACGTGAGTGACCTTCTCCGGCTGCAGAATGTGCTTGTTCAGGTACTTGGTGAAGATCCCAGTGCTCTTCCCTCCATCCTGCACCTCATACGCCTCTGCATCTTCACATCTTTTAAGGCAGCAGGAGGTCATTTAGATTTCAGGTCATGAATGAACACTCATAAAATAAGTTGTTACATACACAAAAAATACATACGTGGCATATCCATACACTGTGTTTCCCATGGGTACCAAGGGCCTGATTTCAGAAGCTATGCAATCTTGGTTGTACCTTAAAATACAAATATACAACTTAACACGAATATACAACTTAACACCTGTTTTAGTCCTTCCACAATCATAATACTGTTTGTACAAAAGTTGGACAAGATGTATAGCAACAAACAGTAACATGTGGTGTCCATCAGGAGGTCTACCATGTTCTGCAGGTGTCTAGTAAGACCACACTCAATGCAGTCCGTCTCTCCTGCATCATGCGCATGACCCTCTGTACACAGACACAGTTCTCTGGAAGGTAGGGCTGTGGAGCATCTATGGCCACCAGGTAGTTCCTCCCTGAACGTTCATACCCATGACCAGCATAGTAGAACAGGGCTGTAGGGGATAGCATAACGTTACTAAATTACTATTTAGAGTTAGTTACCATCGATCACTGTTACTTCATCAGATGAACACAGGAAAGAAAAGTCTCTCATAGGTGTAAAATAGTAAATTCAGAGCACAAGATGAGTACACTGAGTGTACAAAACATTATGAACACCTGCTCCATGACATAGACTGACCAGGTGAATGCTATGATCCCTTATCGATGTCACTTGTTAAATCCACTTCAATCAGTGTAGATTAAGCTTTGAATCACTTGAGACATGGATTGTGAATGGGCAATAAAAAAATATTTAAGTGCCTTTGAGCAGGGTATGGTAGTAGGTGCAAGGTGCATGGTATACAGTCTGTCAAGAACTGCAACGTTGCTGGGTTTTTCATGCTCAACAGTTTCCCGTGTGTATCAAGAATGGTCCACCACCCATAGGACATCCAGCCAACCAACTTGACACAACTGTGGGAAACATTGGAGTCAACACGGGCCAGCATCCCTGTGGAACGCTTTCGACACCTTGTAGAATCCATACCCCGACAAATTGAGGCTGTTCTGAGCGCAAAAGGATGTGCAACCCAATATTAGGAAGGTGTTCCCAATGTTTTGTACACTCAGTGTATACTCCAGTTCAGAGCGAGGTAGAGATAAGGAAGAAGAAAGGGTGAAACTGCACATGAAAAAGGTCAGGAGTTTTCAGAGCAGTGAAAGTAGGACGTAGTAGAGTAGCTACATGTTTAGCTACATGTTTCATACTCTTTATGCATCTGTCAAACAAGGCTCCATGTTTTAGCCGGTTTCATTTCATCAAAGATATACTGTGTAGAATATCACACAACACTGACCCTATCCTCAATCAACAAGCCATTATGTTGCTTGCTTTCTAGGTATTATGTCCAGTGGAAACAGGTAAACTGTGCAGGTCCTAAAAGCTCATAGAAAGCCAGGTTGCTACTTTTTAGATTGTTTTTTAGTTTCACATTAAGCTGACCTCGTTTTCTATAACAGCCAACAACACACACACGTGGACTATTAGATGAGGCAGAAAGTTATACATTCTTAAAAATGCTTACATACCAAATAAAATGTCATGTGTATGGCTCAGTACCTGTAATAACAGTGTGAACATTTATTTATTTGACTAAAATATAAAAGGGAGATAAACTGACAGTTTGCTGGGTTGCTAAAAGCCCTTTACAGGCGCTAAATAATTCTGTAAAGTAGAAGTATCACAGGCCTTTAGAAACGCCTATACATAGCAAGGCTTTTCACACCAAACACTACAGACCCATGCTTCTCCTTTCCACCTCTTATCTGCCTGCTAAACCACACTCACACCAAGCTACTAATAAGATCTCAAAACAGCAGCATAGAATTATGAACTGTGACCTCAACAAGTTCAACGGAAAATAGCAGAATAAGTTCAAAGGGAACTTAACCAGACTACGAAGTCTGATTTCCACTTAACATATACTTGTTTTTATACATTTACACCTATTTTTCTGAGACGGGGAATAGAATTACTCTCATCGTTAGCTTTTTAGAGTCTCTGAAAAAAACTAAATTCAAAATACATTTTCCATTGTAATGTAACCACCAGAATACTGTACAGTGTTAAACTCACCATACACGCCCCTGTCAAGCAGAAGAATGAACTTGTCAATGGCTGCCAGCATCTCCTCCCTGGTGAGGTCCAGAAGAGACACCACTCTGAAGCCCAGCTGCTGCAGCAGGTTGGCCAGCTCATGGACATCCATAGTGGGGGCCATCAGGTCCGGGTGGTGGGAGTAGTTGAGGTTACCAATAAGCAGGGCCACTTTGTCAGTCGCTGAACGGAAAGACCATAGTGGAATTAGTAATTGGGGTTAATTTACTGTACAACAAGAACAGCTAATTAAACTGTAGAAACATGAAACTGCATGCAGTACTAGTCAAAAGTTTGGACACACCTACTCATTCCAGGGTTTTCTTTATTTTGACTATTTTCTACATTGTAGAATAATAGTGAACACATCAAAACTATGAAATAACACATATGAAATCATGTAGTAACCAAAAAAGTGTAAAATAAATTTGAGATTTTTCAAAGTAGCCACCCTTTGACTTGATGACAGCTTTGCATACTCTTGGCATTCTCTCAACCAGCTTCACCTGGAATGCTTTTCCAACAGTCTTGAAGGAGTTCCCACATATGCTGAGCACTTGTTGGCTGCTTTTCCTTCACTCTACAGTTCAACTCATCCCAAACCATCACAATTGGGTTGAGGTCGGGTGATTGTGGAGGCCAGGTCATCTGATGCAGCACTCCATCACTATCCTTCTTGGTCAAATAGCCCTTACACAGCCTGGAGGTGTGTTGAGTCATTGTCCTGTTGAAGAAGAAATGATAGTCCCACTAAGCGCAAAGCAGATAGGATGGCGTATCGCTGCAGAATGCTGTGGTTGCCATGCTGGTTAAGTGTGCCTTGAATTCTAAATAAGTCACTGACAGTGTCACCAGCAAAGCATCTTCACACCTCCTCCTCCATGCTTCACAGTGGGAACCACACATGCAGAGATCATCCGTTCACCTACTCTGCGTCTCACAAAGACATGGCGGTTGGAACCAAAAATCTCAAATTGGGACTCATCAGACCAAACAACAGATTTCCACCGGTCTAATGTCCATTGCTCATGTTTCTTGGCCCATGCAAGTCTCTTCTTATTATTGGTGTCCTTTAGTAGTGGTTTCTTTGCAGCAATTCGACCATGAAGGTCTGATTCACGCAGTCTCCTCTGAACAGTTGATATTGAGATGACCCTGTTACTTAAAGTCTGTGAAGGATTTATTTGGGCAGCAATTTCTGAGGCTGGTAACTCTAATGAACTTGTCCTCTGCAGCAGAGGTAACTATGGGTCTTCCTTTCCTGTGGCGGTCCTCATGAGAGCCAGTTTCATCATAGTGCTAGATGGAAGAAACTTTCAAAGTTCTTGACATTTTCCGGATTGACTGACCTTCATGTCTTAAAGTAATGATGCACTGTCATTTCTCTTTGCTTATTTGAGCTGTTCTTGCCATAATATGGTCTTTGTATTTTACCAAATAGTGCTATCTTCTGTATACCAGCCCTACATTGTCACAACACAACTGATTGGCTCAAACTAATTAAGGAGGAAGAAATTCACCTGTTAAATTAAATGCATTCCAGCTGACTACCTCATGAAGCTGGTTGAGCGAATGCCAAGAGTGTGCAAAGCTGTCATCAAGGTAAAGGGTGGCAACTTTAACACTTTTTTGTTACTGCATGATTCCATATATGTTATTTCATAGTTTTGATGTCTTCACTATTATTCTACAATGTAGAAAATAGTAAAATAAAGAAAAACCCTGGAATGAGTAGTATGTGTGTCAACTTTTGATTGGTACTGTATATCCGAAAATACTGCTACAACAGTTCCCCTCTTCAATGAGGAAATGCTCAAACTGCATTCTAAAAATTACAAATACTTTATTTACACTAATACTTTATTTACACCGAGCCATACCTGTGAGTTTTGGAGCTGTGACTTTGAGTTGATTAGATGGCTCTGAACGAAATGGAAAAAAGAAAGAAAAACAAAGGTTGAAATCAGTGCATAACTTCACACAACACACTTCAATCTGTCAATCAAACACAACAAACAAGATCAAAAGCAATATGAGTGTGTTAAAGGCCTCCGTTTTACTTCAGACTGGTTGAGTCAAAATGTAGAAAACACATTCAAATGCAAAAGGGGAACCTACATCCAAAGGCTAGTTTCATTTCAAGTAATTTAGATGTTGTCTATACAACCCTGCCCACTGTTGAGAGCCTGACAACTTCCTACCATTTCTGTCTTTAACAAAGGGAAAGTACCTTAAATCCTCAGCAGAATGGAAAGACCCACTTGATAGTTTTGTACAAAGGTACTGGGAGACATGTGCAGAAATCGAAATATTCACAGCTATTCCACTAGCTCATTGAAAAGTGCGGAATTACTTTACAGTGAATTATGTGATAGACTTCATCAGGGAAAATAGAAAATGCTAATAGTAAAGCTCATGCCACTGAACAAATAACTGTTGCTATTGTTTTGTCATGTGCTACTATGAAGGACTTTTGGGTTTCATATTCACTATTTCTATATATAATTAAAGATACACATTCACAAAAGGTAGACTCCATAATTTTACAACATCATTCACAGTGGGGTGACTTCCTACAAACAACAACATTCCTTCCTAATATTTGCAAAGATGCCCTTCGAGCTCTATCATATTTCTATTTACCTATATCAACATCAGCTGGCTCTGTCCATCTTTCTTCTTCAACATTGGACACAGAGCAGAGATATGTTCCTCTATCATCTGCCTCTGCATTATGTATCTACAAGGGACACAAACACATTCCCATTAATGTTTGCCTCTACTCATGCACATAAGACTATTCTAGAAAACAAACCTTATGTTAAATATTAACCAAGTTCTTCTAAATTACAATGTTTACATAGGACTACTGAAGCACTATTGGCTCTCGGCCAGATCAAATGTCAAGACAGAGTAAATACGATGACCTCAGTGCAGGAGTAATTAAACACTGGAGTTACCTGCAATGTGTCAGTGGTTTTGCCCAACAGAGGATGTCCATTTCTGTACCACTGGTAGTGTGGGATGGGAATGCCAAAGGCAGAGCAGCTGAGGGTGAGTCTCTGCCCCTGTCTGACAGTCTGGGGTGCAGGGTGTACGGCGATATGTAGCTCCCCTCGCCAGGCTATTGGGAGACCTAAAGAATTAAAAATGCAATATTAATACATTCTATGCAAAATAGTGCTCTGCATTGATCAAAGGAGTTTTAAACATCTGCATTGCAAACATATTACCTTATAACTAGTAACTAATATAGACGATTCATATACCTGGTTTAGCAATGTCCGGGACCTTTACTTTGACCCATTCACTGAACACACAGTTGCAGAACTGGTCATTCACTCGGCAAATGTAGAGCTGAGACCTCTGGGCTGTGACAGTCAGATCTGCTCTGGTTGCACCAAATACCTAAAAAAACATTAGCCATTTCATTGGTTATACACTGTGTTACTCTACGAATTGACAACATAATACAGTGTCAGACAAGAATTACAAAAATCCTCCACAACCACATACCTCCTCTTCATCAGATTTGAACCACTGGTAGTTCAGGATACCTGTACCCTCTGCTCTCACACTCAGATTCACCTGATAGTTCAGTGGTACACTCACAGAAACAGGATGCTGCACAATGACAAGGTCTGAAAATGGAAAGTGATAACATTATATTACAGAATTGTTATTAAAAAATAATGTTATGTCAGTGTACTGATCAAAGATCACGGAACATAGTTGATTTGCAAAATAAATTGGGGAAATTCACACCTCTGATCATGTTTTTCATCACTTCAGTGTGGAATAGGAGCTTCTAAACCTCAAGTCGGTTCTGGTCATTCCTGCACTGTGCTGCCTGTAAGATGTGAAAAAAAGACAAAATATGGGCATCAAACTGGGTATCAACCAACACAAACCAAGAAGCAGCCAAAAATCACAGGAACACGTGGAGATGATGTGTGATAAGTGCCATGACTATGTTTGTGGACACAATGGAACAAATGTGCATTGGCAAGTGTGACTAGCAGATTTCTCCCCACTTCCCATTTTACAACTGTGCATGTGACAATCACCATAAGACAATTCATCTATTTCCAGAGAAATAGAGACTGATAGGCTAGCATCTTTGCAACACAATCTGTTCTGGCCGGCCAAATCTGGACAGTTGTCCATCATCATCTTCCTGAAAATTGCTTATTACAGAGTATTAACTATTATATGCTACTATCAATATGCTGTACAGTTCTACAGTTTAATGGCTGTAAAATTAGACCTGAACAATGTCCTCTACTAGTCTACAGCTCAAAATTGTGACTGTTAGTTATATGGTATACTACTTGACCAATAAGAATGTCCTGACGCACACATTAGTAGCCTATAAACTCAGGTGAATCACCACCACACATTCCTGTCTGCACACTCATCCCATAATGTGCTGTGTTGTTTCAGCTCTTGAAAAGCAAGAAGGCACATTAATATGTTATACAATTATTAGTGTTTGATCATATATTATTGTCATAGAAAAAAATCACTAGGCCTATGTTAATTGTTGTAATTGTGAGAGGTATTCTTACATTAAATGAAATATAGAAGTCTTTGGTAAACACGAAGGGGAACAATCAGAACAAACACGCAAATAGTATGATTATAGAAAAAGTGATCCAACACATTTCTATGGCTAGAGAGTGTTATTGTGTAGGCTACCTGTATCAATGTTTTGTACATACCTGAACTGCGACCAAACACCATATAAATGCCACACTGTAAGAGCATTCATTCGACTGCCTCAAACAAACTACAGTCGAGAATTTAACTAATCGAGAATCCTCAAAACTTTATCTCAATAAAAAAATAAAAGGACATCCTTTTTTCCCGGAACAATGATACCCGCCCTTTACCGTAGTAGATGTAGTATATGAGCCCTATTTTATAAAATATCTTATGAAATGCAATACTAACGCAATTCAATTAGGGAAATAATTACCCACAACGAGATCAACAGTCACACGTGGACAACAATAACATAGAACAGACATCTAAAAGATTGATTCATTTTGACTTCACTTTTGAAGTCTCTCAAAATGCTCAACAATGCTCCCGCCTTCTCACTTTTGAAATAGGCTTATTACGTTATATGAAACGTATTTCGGTTTTATGAAATTACTCTTGTGCTTATTAGTTTAAATTGTGATTGAATTAAATAGCAATACAGTTCATGTATTTTATGTAATACCTCACTTTGCTAGTAGTCCTCTGTGCTTAGTGTGTAAAGGTAACCTAAGCAGGCAATGGAAAATGAAGCAATGTGATCAGATGGATGAATTTACAACCCACAGTCTCAAGGGTGTTTTGGAAGAACTCTTTAGTGGTAGGCAGTATCAAATGGGGGCTGCCCCTGGGTAAGAACCAAGCACTGACAAAAAGTATCTCTGGATGCACAACATATTAGTGTTTTGCAACAAGTCTGCCACCAACACAGTGTCCCACCGAAATATGAGTCTATCCTCACTGCTGTCAACATGTTAAAAGGTTGTATGTTTAACATGACCTTGCTTGGTCAACTATGATAGTGTATAATGATCTGATATCTCTTGTGATATTTATTTGACATACTTTCTTCCAATTTGGGAATTTATAGATTTGTTGTTGAATATATGTCTGAAGGCTAGCTTGGGAAAATGTGATGTGCACTTGCGGCTATTTGTATGCCTGCTATAAATAGGGTCCTGATGGCACCACAAGTACGCCTATGATTGACAATTGCATTCAGAGTTTTGCTGCTGGGAATCAGGCTCCAAAGGACACTGAAAAGCCTATAAATGGTAAGTTCACAATATTATACACTTTTCTTTCAACCAAGAAGTGTTTGAGTTCAATGTTCACCTCTGAATTGTAAAATAATGTCTAAGGATTATGTTTGACTCCTAAAAACCCTTGTAGAGCCTGATAGCAGTTCCTATTTATAACATTCTCCATTGCAACTGCTTAGCTTGGTCAAAGGAAAGCAGTTACCACTGTCTGAATTATATTTTTGTTTAATAATTGTTACATTGCTTGAGAAAGGTGCATACATGTTATTTTTTATTCAAGGATCTATTTGAGTTGTTGAAAGGTTTCCCAAAGACTAATCTAGATCAAATTTTTACAGTATTCACAGCTGTTTTCTCCTTTCTTTTCCAGCAACTCTTACATCGATAAGACACTGCAACTTGAAACTGGGGCTTTGATCCATGCCAAGCTGAGCTTTTTTTACTCAAGGACCAGTCTTCTGTAGTCGACACTTTTCCTTTATATTTGTGGGAATATCTGTTGAGTGGACAATGACTTCCAGAAGACCAATGACCCGTTCTTACTCTGGCAATGGGAGGTCCGGCGGCAGCTACAATGAGGAGGAGGTCAGCTCTTCGAATGGCCGCATGGAGAGCTGCAACTACCTCTCCAATGTCAGGCCCGAAAACAGGTAGATGACCTCTTCTTCCTTGTTTCATTACGACTCTAGGCATTTCAGTGTGACTCTGTCCACCACACACATTCATTAGATATTTTGGTCGTCTCAACTAATCTGTGGAGCATTCTTCTAATCCAAAATGCAAATGTTACATGGCAAATATTAACCATGCAACAGTATTTCAGTATTCTAAAGAAAAGCACAGCTCTTAGAATACCGGTAAGTATTCTTCATTTGTAGCCTACTTTATATATACAAATGAGTCCCATGTAAAATAATCTAAGACACAAAACCACCAATATGACTGATGGGATGCCTTTATTTGCCTTCTATGAATAGCTACTCAAGGTATTCTCAAATCAGGTAATCGAGGTAATGCATTCTTTCTAACATTTTAACCACCCTTCCTGGTTACACCCAAGAGTGAAAGAGCAAATCTACACCTGTTTTTAACAATGCTGTAAGTGAATATGTTATATTGACTTCTTTGATGTTATTGGACATCAACGTTGATATACAATTTAATTCATACAAAGTTATATGTATATTTTCAACGACATTATAGGCACTGTTTCCATGTCACTTTCTCAACTGCTAAGAAATGTAAAATATTTGAGAGAGCAATCTCAATCTTCCTTCACAATCAGTAATGATCATGAACTGCCTTCTTCCCCTCCCTGGAATAAACAACACACTGTGCAAAGATGTCTATTCAACGTCTATTCCACATTGTTTCAGCGTAAGTTCGTAAAAATTACGTGAAAACAACGTTGATTCAACCACTATGTGCCCAGTGGGAAGTGTAGAATGAATAATGGTTGGCTAAAAGATCCTTGAAATATTGGCTTTCTCATTGGAAAGAACTTCAGCACATGCCCTGAAGAACAGACACTAAAGCTAAAGCACCCTTTCTGTCTCCAGGAGTACATTGTTTGGTGTAATGGCTCAGCTGACTGAGGACACCCAGCCTGTATTTGAGACCACCTTAAAATCCAAGGCCGTGTCAGAGAACTGTAATGTGAAGTTGACATGTGTGGTTACAGGTAGGCCTACACTAAACAACCTCCCTCAGAGTTGACCTACTTACGTGCATTTGTGTATGTGTGTTGGAATGCTTTAGATAGTTATGAGTAGGCGATGGTATTAGTCATTCTGTGGTTAGTTTGAAATCAAAGCAGAGAAACAAACCTACTTCTGAACAGCGATGCAAACATGAATTGAGAAGGGCAATGCATATATAAACGTCAATTGAAGACAATGAAAAGAGAAAAGTTACTTTAAAATGCTTATGACTGCTTATTGTTATGTTTTCTTCTGTAGCTTATTCATTAATCCGAAAATAAAATAAAACTGTTAAAAAGTAAAGGCAGCTGAGACTAAATTAGCAATGGCATAATGTTGGCGCAGAGAGGCAAGACATAAATAGGATTAAAAATCTAAGCAGGTTTTGCTATTTCCTTCCCCCCGGCATCTGAGTTGGCCCCTTCTCAACCACAGCAGTAGAACTTGTGGCCTTGCACACTGCCATGACGCAGCAGTCTGAAGCAGGCCTTGGTTCTTGATACAATTTCCTTTCAAAGCTTTCTGTTCCTTTTGTTTTATTGCTGATTAATTAATTCATAAGATGCATGAAAAAACAGCTAATGGCTACTGTGTTCATACCTCAATGGTAACCTGGAAATTAAAATAATGATCATACGGGGCATAATCTTAATGAGAGATAAACATGAAACTATATCTAATAAAAAATAGGTTTTTGGAGTATTTAACCAGGTCATTATTTTACACTGTATGTCTGTGATGTACAGTTGAAGTCAGAAGTTTAAATTCACTTTGTATTTCAACCACCCCACAAATTTCTTGATAACAAACTATAGTTTTGGCAAGTCGGTTAGGTAATCTACTTTGTGCATGACACAAGTCATTTTTCCAACAATTCTTTACAGACAGATTATTTCACTTTTAACTCACTGTATCATAATTCCAGTGGGTCAGAAGTTTACATACACTAAGTTGACTGTGCATTTAAACAGCTTGGAAAATTCCATAAAATGATGTCATGGCTTTAGAAGCTTCTGAGACTAATTTACTTCATTTGAGTCAATTGGAAGATGTATCTGTGGTTGTATTTCAAGGCATACCTTCAAACTCAGTGCCTTTTTGCTTGACATCAAGGGAAAATCAAAAGAAGTCAGCCAAGACCTCAGAAAAAAAATTGTAGACCTCCACAAGTCTGGTTCATCCTTTGGAGCAATTTCCAAACGCCTGAAGGTACCACGTTCATCTGTACAAACAATAGTACGCAATTATGGGACCATGCAGCCGTCATACCGCTCAGGAAGGAGACGCGTTCTGTCTCCTAGAGATTAACGTACTTTAACGCAAATCAATCCCAGAACAACAGCAAAGGACCTTGTGAAGATGCTGGAGGAAACAAGTACAAAAGTATCTCTATCCACAGTAAAACGAGTCCTATATCGACATAACCTGAAAGGCCGCTCAGCATGGAAGAAGCCACTGCTCCAAAACCGCCATCAAAAAGTCAGACTACGGTTTGCAACTGCACATGGGGACAAAGATCGTACTTTTTGGAGAAGTGTCCTCTGGTCTGATGAAACGAAAATAGAACTGTTTGGCCATAATGACCATTGTTATGTTTGGAGGAAAAAGGGGGAGGCTTGCAAGCCGAAGAACACCATCCCAACCATGAATCACGGGGGTGGCAGCGTCATGTTGTGGGGGTGCTTTGCTGCAGGAGGGACTGGTGCACTTCACAAAATAGATGGCATCGCGAGGGAGGGAGGAAAATTATGTGGATATATTGAAGCAACATCTCAAGACATCAGTCAGGAAGTTAAAGCTTGGTCTCAAATGGGCCTTTCAAATGGACAATGTGGGGTCACGATGCCATCTATTTTGTGAAGTGCACCAGTCCCTCCTGCAGCAAAGCACCCCCACAACATGACGCTGCCACCCCCGTGATTCATGGTTGGGATGGTGTTCTTCGGCTTGCAAGCCTCCCCCTTTTTCCTCCAAACATAACAATGGTCATTATAGCCAAACAGTTCAATTTTCGTTTCATCAGACCAGAGGACACTTCTCCAAAAAGTACGATCTTTGTCCCCATGTGCAGTCCCCAAGCAAACTTCCAAAATTGTGGCAAAATGGCTTAAGGACAACAAAGTCAAAGTATTGGAGTGGCCATCATAAAGCCCTGACCTCAATCCTATAGAAAATTTGTGGGCAGAACTGAAAAAGCGTGTGCGAGCAAGGATGCCTACAAACCTGACTCAGTTACACCAGCTCTGTCAGGAGGAATGGGCCAAAATTCACCCAACTTATTGTGGGATGCTTGTGGAAGGCTACCCGAAACGTTTGACCCAAGTTAAACAATTTAAAGGCAATGCTARCAAATACTAATTGAGTGTATGTAAACTTCTGACCCACTGGGAATGTGATGAAATAAATAAAAGCTCAAATATATCATTCTCTCTACTATTATTCTGACATTTCACATTCTTAAAATAAAGTGGTGATCCTAACTGACCTAAGTCAGGGAATTTTAACTAGGATTAAATGTCAGAAATTGTGAAAAACTGAGTTTAAATGTATTTGGCTAAGGTGTATGTAAACTTACGACTTCAACTGTACCATCTCCATGTGATGTCCACAGGAAACCCAGCCCCAGAACTGACGTGGTACAGAGACGACATGGAGTTGGACCGATACTGCGGTCTTCCAAAATATGAAATTGGCCGCAATGGAAAAACTCACACACTCCAAATTTACAAGTATGTAAGGCAATGAGAATACCATACACAATTTACACCAGATAATAAATGTCAGGAAATTCAACGATTACAATTTGGGTTTAGAATATGTGTATTCTTGTGCTCAATGGTGCCTGCACTGTTCCCAAAATGATTTGAGTCTCTCTCTTTCCAGCTGCACAGTGGATGATGCAGCCATCTATCAGGCTTCAGCCAGGAACAGCAAAGGCATTGTCTCCTGCTCTGGGGTTCTGGAGGTGGGCACCATGAGCGAGTTCAAGATCCACCAGAGGTTCTTTGGCAAGCTGAAAGAGAAGGCAGAGAACAAGAAGAGGGAGTTGGAAGAGAGCAGGAGAAGGGGCAATGAGAATGTCCAGAAGGAGCCTCAGGAACAGAAGCCTCTCCAGAACAGCCCGATCGCCCCTCAGAGGAAGCGCCGGACCCCAAGTGCCCTCTCTTCACCACCGGATGGGGAGGAGAACACAGTCAGCCAGGGGGCAGCGGCTGTAGAACCTAATGGGGCCAGTGCTGAAGTCAGTGAACCGGCCGCAGTGACGACTACAGAGAATGGGAGCAAGACTCCCAACAATGACTTTGACAATGTGGAGATTGTCACCACCAAGCCCCCAACCACAGAAATCTTTGCCAAAAAGAAGATGAAGATCTCAAATGGTATAGATTCTGGGGTTGTCAGCAGTAACAGTAGTCATACAGGACCGGGCACCAGTGAAAATGCATATGATGGAGGAATAAGTTTGGCTCAATTTCTGTCAGAGACCCTTCATTCACAGACTGCTGAGGAAAAGAAGATCCCTGCACGAGTGGAGGAAACTGTGGCAGTGGAGGCAATGGATACTACTACTACAGATCCTAAAACAAATGCAGAAAAACAGAAAGAAAGAGAGGAGAAGGGGAGAGAGAGGTCAGAAAGAGGAACGGCAGAGAGAGAGAGGATGCTTGGAGAAGAACAGGAAAGAGAGAAAATGTCAATTGAGAGAGATAAACAAAGAGCAAGAGAGGCAGAGCAGTTGCAAAGGATAACAGGACATAACAACACTGCCTCAGAGGTCAGAATGGAGGCTAAGACGCATGTCTATAAGGAGGGAGATCCTCAAGATTACCACCACATTCAGGAAACTCTTTCCAATGTGCTCCACTCAGTCAAATACTTTTTCTTTGGTAAGAGTAAGAAGGATCATGCTTCTTCTGATCATCATGTGAAAGTTCAGGAGAGGGACAGAGGTCATCCAGTTGCCCCAACGCAGCCGTACCCTAGCCCTCCCCATCCACAGGAGCCAGATGGTCACCCAGAGGTGTATAAAACCCCCACAGAGGAGACAGTGCCCATGGCGGTAGTAGCACCAAAAACTAACGTACCACACAAGCAGCTAGCGTCATTTGAGAGGTTGAACTCAGCTGAACACAAGCATGGATTTACTGTTTCACACTCAGAAGAACCCCCTTCAGCTCTCAGAAGAGCACCAGAGAGTGTGCCTGATTCACTGGAGCATGTTGAGCAGAAGGAGGTATGTCCGGAGGTGATGATCAGCAGCAGTACAGAGACAGTGCCCACATCTGGCCCTCCAGCCCTCAGTGAGGTAAGTACCTTGTTGCTTCTGAGATCATCTTGACCGCTCAGTCTCAGTCTCACACTGCAGTAGGCCGGGTTATTTATAGATTGTACATTTGTGCAACAAGACTTGAATCTAACCACACCAGGCCAACAGCCAAAACTGTACAAATGATTAAGCCACAGCAAATAGACAGATAATGTCCAGAGTCCAGACTACGGAGAACATGGTGGATGCAGATGAATGGTATCAGAGACTATGGGTTTGTTAGTTGTTCTGTGTTCGTAGGCACCACCTATGCTCTGGAGCAGACAGAACACACTAGCCCATTTAGGAAACTATCAGCACCAGTCATCCAGGCTCTGTTACACCATCTAGACTGTTGAGAGTGTAAGTTTCAGTGCATTAGTATCACTCGAGAGCTACACCTCGCACAATGTAGGGAGGGAAACAAGGAACTTGCCTACATGAACATGTCAACTTGTATAAAAGAATGAGACTGTTGGGGCAGTCTGCTCTTGACTAATACAAATAATTCTCAGGGAGATTGGATGAGGTGATGAAAAAATTTGTCTTTACAAAAACTATAAATTGCACTGATGAAACAAATGTTGTAATTCTCTGTGCACTCTTTCCACTGGGCTTTAATGGTAATCCACTTGTCAAAATTGGACCGACATGCCAAAGATGGCTGAGCGTGTAGACACAGGGTATCAGGGTCTTGTGGTCTCTGAGGCAGGCCCTGGCATGAGAGTAGGACCTCTTCACATTGGACACATAAAACTCTGTCTCTTCTGTAATGGAGGAAGCCTCTCCATACGTAGAGTGACTGGGCACTGGTGCTTCTATCTCCCTGTCAAACTCTCAGGGTTGTATTAGCTTTCGTTTGCATGTACTGAGACAATAAGATAAGCCTACCATTATGTTGTGACCATGAAATAGGATTACATTTCAACAATGAGCTCTGCTCACATGACTTACTGACATTGTTAAATTCCATGTTATACTGTAGACTATGTAACAGTATGGCTCATCATTAACTTCACTGGCAAACAGATATGGTTTTATTTCATGGATTTACTTCCTTTCTAGTTGAAATGCTGAAAGATTGTGTCAGTAATGCAACTAGAATCCACATCTCGCTCAATGCCAGTGACACATGATGACACAGATTCTATTAGTCCCCTATGGTGCTAATTTCATTAACCTCCAAGTCTTCTGTCCAGTGTGTTTGTATTGGATGAGAAGAACATGTGCAGTAAGGGGAGCTGCTCTCCACTCTTAACACACACTTACACCTGGCAAGCAGTGGTTTTGTGAACAGGTTTCTCCATAATGTGGAACTGCAACTCCCCTTTTCTGTTGTGGCGAGTTAATGTTAGATGTTGGAGCAAATCAGTTGGAGGAACTCATAACATTCGACAGAACTTGTGCTTGCGCACAAGAGTGAAACTTCAGTGAAATAAAGAGGCCTAGTTCTTGCCAGAGCTCCATTTTTAGATTGAACGTGACACCAGTTCCTCTCCATTAACCACAACTTCTATTTTATGGGCTCTCCTGTTCTAACATGTTGTCATGGAACTTCACGTGGCTTTTTTTCTGTCAGGAGCACATGAAAGTGATTTATCATTAATGACTTAAGAAAAAAAATGACCTAAGAAAAAAGTCAGGGGAAGTTGTAGATAGGACTGACATAGATTCCTCAAAATGATAAATGTTATGATTCAGTGTAAACTACATAGTGCTCTTCAAACAAATCTGTAATCCAGGAAAAAGAAGATTGCATTAAAATATACTTTTTTAATTGTCTGAAACATTTGTTTGAATTAAGATGGACATTGCTTTTACCTCAGGCATTGTTACTTTTATTTGGTTCAGTTTTTCAAAACAGGAAATATGTTGACACAAATATAATGTATGACTTTTAAGTTCAAGTCACGTAGGTGTTGTCCCTATTTCCCCAAAGACAACTGAATTTTCTTAGCATGTGCCGGGCAACAGTAAATTACTTTGAGCATGAGTCACTTGAGCTGGGATCAGTTTATGGTCCCTTGCCAACAGACAGGCACTCATTCATTCAGCTCACTAGCTCATTGTGTAAATAACACACCTGTTAAAGGACTGGGGAAATCCCCAATTTCATCACAACCGGTTCCTTCTCAGGATACTTTAACCTGCCTGACAGGTAAACACCTCAATTATCATAACACAATGGTCTCCCTTCAAATACACTGCTCAAAAAAATAAAGGGAGCACTTAAACAACACAATGTAACTCCAAATCAATCACACTTCTGTGAAATCAAACTGTCCACTTAGGAAGCAACACTGATTGACAATAAATTGCACATGCTGTTGTGCAAATGGAATAGACAACAGGTGGAAATTATAGGCAATTAGCAAGACACCCCCAATAAAGGAGTGGTTCTGCAGGTGGTGACCACAGACCACTTCTCAGTTCCTATGCTTCCTGGCTGATGTTTTGGTCACTTTTTGCAATCGCTGGCGGTGCTTTCACTCTAGTGGGTAGCATAGACGAGAGTCTACACACCCACACCAAGTGGCTCAGGTAGTGCAGCTCATCCAGGATGGCACATCAATGCGAGCTGTGGCAAGAAGGTTTGCTGTGTCTGTCAGCGTAGTGTCCAGAGCATGGAGGCGCTACCAGGAGACAGGCCAGTACATCAGGAGACGTGGAGGATGCCGTAGGAGGGCAACAACCAGCAGCAGGACCGCTACCTCCGCCTTTGAGCAGAGGAGCACTGCAGAGCCCTGCAAAATGACCTCCAGCAGCCAAATGATGCATGTGTCTGCTCAAACGGTCAGAAACAGACTCCATGAGGGGTGGTATGAGGGCCCGACGTCCACAGGTGGGGGTTGTGCTTACAGCCCAACACCGTGCAGGACGTTTGCATTTGCCAGAGAACACCAAGATTGGCAAATTCGCCACTGGCGCCCTGTGCTCTTACAGATGAAAGCAGGTTCACACTGAGCACTGGACAGATGTGACAGAGTCTGGAGACGCGTGGAGAACGTTCTGCTGCCTGCAACATCCTCCAGCATGACCGGTTTGTTGGTGGGTCAGTCATCGTGTGGGTGGCATTTCTTTGGGGGGCCGCACAGCCTCCATGTGCTCGCCAGAGGTAGCCTGACTGCCATTAGGTACCGAGATGAGATCCTCAGACCCCTTGTGAGACCATATGCTGGTGCGGTTGGCCCTGGGTTCCTCCTAATGCAAGACAATGCTAGACTCAGTGTCTGGCAGTGTGTCAGCAGTTCCTGGCAAGAGGAAGGCATTGATGCTATGGACTGGCCCAGCCCGTTCCCCAGACCTGAATCAATTGAGCCATCTGCGGACATCATGTTCGCTCCATCCACCAACGCCACATCTGCACCACAGGACTGTCCAGGAGTTGGCGGCATGCTTTAGTCAAGGTCTGGGAGGAGTCCCTCAGGAGACCATCGCCACCTCATCAGGAGCATGCCCAGGCGTTGTCTGTAGGGAGGTCTACTACAGGCCACCGTAGAGGCCACCACACACTCTGAGCCTCATTTTGCACCTCTGGTTTTAAGGACATTACATCAAAGTTGGATCAGCCTGTAGTGTGGTTTTCCACTTTAATTTTGAGTGTGACTCCAAATCCAGACCTCCATGGGTTGATAAATTTGATTTCCATTGATAATTTTTGTGTGATTTTGTTGTCAGCACATTCAACTATGTAAAGAAAAAAGTATTTAATAAGAATATTTCATTCATTCAGATCTAGGATGTGTTATTTTAGTGTTCCCTTTATTTTTTTGAGCAGTGTACATTACTGCAAAATAGAAAAGCATGAAACAGAACAAAATATAAGAATGCTTGAATTTATTGCATCTTTGTATCATCAAATCATATGATTATTTTGTTGATTATACTGCCAAATGTAATACAGTAGCAGTAGTTTGATTACAGGTTGTTTCCTTGTATGGAAAAAAGAGGAGCTGTTTAGCTTATCTTGTGTAGACAAAACTGTCAGTTTTATGAAAAACTCTTTGTATTTGCCAAATCTTGGTTTCAACTAACCTCTAGCCTACTCAATATGGTAAGGGCGAGTTCATTGAAAACTGAAAGGTTGTGAAAAAAATTATATATTGTCTGTGGTCAAACGGATACAACATGTTACAACATGTTGCTGATACAACATGTTCACAAAGGTTATACAGTTCACGTATGATGAAAACTCTGATACTGTATAGGGATCTTTAGATGTTCTGGCTTTATATTATATCAGTGGTCATCTTTAAATGCTAATCTTTGATAATGGCACCGGATGGGATGGCTGCTGTTTTACGGGCTCCTAACCAACTGTGCTAGTTTGTTTGTTTTTTCGCATTGTTTGTAACTTATTATGTACATAAAGTTGCTGCTACTGTCTCTTATGACCGAAAAGAGCTTCTGGATATCAGAACAGTGATTACTCACCTCGAACTGGACGAAGATTTTTTCTTTAACGAGTCTGTTGCAAAGGATATACTGCTTTCCGGGGGAACAGGTCCACATCCCGTCATTCACGTGAAGAAAGGCGGAGATACAGAGGGAGAAGGTCTGGATGCCTTGTTAGGATTCGTAGGCGAGTGAGTAAATCGTCATACCATTGGTTCTATTGGCCAACATGCAATCAATGGAAAACAAACTCGATGATCTACGGTCGAGAATATCCTACCAACGAGATATTAAAAACTGTAATATCTTATGATTCACCGAGGTGTGGCTGAACGACGACACGGATAATATAGAGCTGGCTGGTTTAACATGTCTAATGTTAAAGAAGTCTCGAAATATTGCTCACCTGAGGTAGAGTACCTCATGATAAGCTGTAGACCACACTATCTACCAAGAGAGTTCTTATCTATGTTATTCATAGCTGTCTATATACCACCACAAACCGATGCTGGCACTAAGACCGCACTCATTGAGCTGTATAAGGCAATAAGCATACAAGAAAATGCTTATCCAGAAGCGGCGCTCCTAGTGGCCGGGGACTTTAATGCAGGCAAACTTAAATCCGTTTTACTTCATTTCTACCAGCATGTCACATGTTTAACCAGAGAAAAGACAATTCTAGACCACCTTTACTGCACACACAAAGACACATACAAAGCTCTCCCTCGCCCTCCATTTGGCAAATCTGAACATAGCTCTATCCTCCTGATTCCTGCTTACAAGCAAAAACTAAAGCAGGAAGTACCAGTGACTCGCTCAATGCGGAAGTGGTCCGATGCTCAATGGCAGCACCCAAGGGGCTTGAATTTTCGAGCTCTCCCCGTAAATTTTGCAGTGATGTAGTGTCCCCATGAGTGACAGAACACTGAGCCAATCACGCTACAACTAGAGAACATTACCAACCCCTACGCTCCGTATTTTCCGCTGGCTGCCCCACAACCACAGAAAGAACTGAGCTACTGTAGGCTGAAACACCAGCATTTTGGAGCGGCCTTTCTCAAGAAAGAAAAAAAGAGACCATGTTTGTACGTGGCTTTATTAACTCAATTATACATTTTTTACATTGTTGCAAACTGATATGTGACACGTATTATTGCCAAAATAACATGTAAAACAGGCAACAACAAAATGTTTTTTTCTTTTTTTTTAGCTAAACAGGTTGGGCTCAAAACAGATGGGGCTCTGCCCCACCTGCCCTGAATGACAGGTCGCCACTGTGTTGTTCAGGTATTTCCAAATACCATTTGAGTGTGTTGATGTTTTGTGGTACTAAACAGCTGTGTTTGTTTTTGCCTCAAGGCAACCGTGGACCAGATCCAGGCAGACCCTGTCCCCCATGTGGTTGTCTCAGCCCCACATGAGCCAAACATCCAAGTGTTTTCTTCCGGGACTGATCAGGTGACAAGACATGATGCCAAAACTGAAGATTTACACAAACAGGGTCCATCTGACACTCCATGGAGCCCAGACCCCAGCAGTGGAGCAGGTTTCCATATGTCAAACCGCACTAGTGTGGGTGAAAGCGGGAGTGCTCCTAACAATAATATCTCACCCACAGTCAACCTCGGCCTGATGACAGTAACCACAGAAAGTGAGAAAGAGAAGGCAATGCATGTGGATGAGAAGGGCATTGGAAGTGTCTATGAGACACAAGATAAATGTTATTGTGCTTTTGAGGAGAAAGGAGAGAAAGGTGATGTCAAAGTAGAGAATCAACCATGTCCCACTTTAAATGTGAGTGTTTTAGAGGAGAATAGAGAGAAGATACATAACAAGGAGATCCATTTCAAAAGTTTGCTCCCAGAGAGTTCAGAGAATGATGGTCAAAATACACCAGAGGAATGCCCTCCTGTGGCAGGGGGGGACCATTATCTCAACATAAAAGAGAATTCTACCTTAGCTTTGGAGGAAAGTCTTGAACGTGCCTTAAAAGTGGAATATACTCCTGCTTTGGAGAAAGGTTTTGTGGACAGTTCATTTGGCAACCTGAAGATACAAGAACAGGTGGCACCTATTGTGCAGAAAACGTCTGAGCAAAAGGATGTGAACTTAGAGGGAAACGACGTGCCAACCCGCACTATTGAGAGACATGTTGAAACAGAAGAAAAGGTGACTGAAATAAAGGTGGAAGTGCTGGGTGAATCTAAGATCCACTCAGAGACCCAGCCTGTGAAAGGCTCTGTCATTGTGTCCCCTGAGCCACCAGTGTCAGCATCAGTTACCAGTCCAGAGGCTAATTCCACTCATCTGGGTGGATACTTTGGAAATGTACCAGAGATTAGAATGGTAGATTCTGCTCTTAGAATCCCAGAAATCAAAATAATTGTGCCAGAACAACAGATAAAAGAAAAGCAAATGATTATACCAAATATAGAGATTATGGAAGCAGAAGTCAAAGAGCCTACACAGCCATTGATACCTATTACACCAAATGAACGTACATCAGAGCCAGACATTTTCCAAAAGGATGTTGCAAATGATGTGTCAGGCATAATGATAGCAGAAAATAGCTCAGCTTTTACCCCAGTGGTTATAGATGTGACACCCACTCAAGAAAGTATGTGGAATGATGAAATCATCCGACCAACAGAGAAATTGCAGGAAGTTCCACAACCAGTTGAAGAGGCAAAAACACCTACGGCAGAGCAGTCAACTAACATAAAGAATGAGTGGCTCACAAAGACGTTAATTCCTACAATAAATGTTTCCTATACTGATGACAGTAAACTCAGGAAAATAGATCATGAACATCCACATGTCAAGCCCTCCGTCTTAGATAGAGGAAAGCCAAAGGAAGCACCCAGTGTGCCTCTGCGTGTGGTCCCTCCTATTTCTGAAAGCAAGGAGCTTCCTAAAAATGAGAATAAAGAATCAGAATCATTGACGGATATGCTCAGGGGGGTCAAGAGTGATTTTGAAAATGTTACTTCCTATGAGTCTGACAAAACCCATAGTGATCCACAGAAACAGACTACAGAAACAAAGGAACAGAGTATGATAGACAACATCCCCTCTGTGTCATATAAAGCCTTAATGCCAACAGAAGTAACAACAATACAAAAAGCTGTGGACATCGGTTTTACTGAAACTGAAAAAGTAAAACCACTCAAAGAGTCAAGGATAGAGTCTTACATCATTGGCGATGAACCAAGAGAAAGAAACCCTATTGAAAGGCTTGCTGTCAAACCCCCAACACCCCCCAGGAGTCCCAGCAGTCTCCGCAGACTCACGTCAAGGACTCCCCCTGCCATTACTGTGGATGACCCTCCTAACAGTGAGAAGGCAGTATCGGAGCAGAGTGGTGGAGACACCCCAACGTCCTCCCTGTCCTGTGAGAGCAGCCCCAGGTTGAAAAGAAGGGACAGTCTGACCCTCATCCGCTCTGCCACGCCCGAAGAGCTGGCCTCTGGAGCTCGCCGCAAGATCTTCATCCCCAGGGAGGGAGAAGGGGTTGGGGTAGTGGTGGCGCTGGGTGTGGGTGGTAGTCCGCTGGACACCCAGGTCAAGAAGGAGGCTCCATATATGTCACCCAGTCAGGCTCGCAGGGCAGCGTTCCTGCAGGCACCAGCAGGCTCACAGACCCCACCGCTGGAGAGACGGTCCCCTCTTCTGAGCCGTAGGAAGGCCACCCTGGAGGTGCCCAAAGTTGTGGAAGAGATCAGCACTGAGGAGCCAGAGAGCCCCAAGACTGAGGTCAAACCTCCTGAGAAGGAGAAGCAGAACCCCTTCAAAGGTAAAACAATAAAATAGGAAAAGTAGGAGATTGTGTTTGATTTTAAATGAGTTAGTTGTTTTACATTAACCCAATATTGTTGTTTTGCTCATCTCTTGGTGTTGGTAACTCAGGGACTGTACAGTAGACATGTGTCTCCTATCAGGGTGGGCTGATCAGGAAGCTTCCACTGGAGGAAGTGAAAACATTAGAGAGTATCATGTACAGTATATCTTTACCTTGTTGTCCCCCCTCCCTCTCCCACCAGCTCCTCAGGTTATCCGTAAGATCAGGGGAGAGCCTTTCCCAGATGCCTCAGGACACTTGAAGCTCTGGTGCCAGTTCTTCAACGTGCTCAGTGACTCCACCATCAAGTGGTACAGGGACGAGGAAGAGATAGTAGAGGTGAAAAGAAGGTAAATCTCTAGGCAATCTCCCATCCCAGAGTTTACAGTATCTGCTTGCCATACAATCTAGTGGTGAAATCTCATTTATACTCAACCTGATCAAAGCCATTATGTAGTTACAGTGTTAGACACCAGCCCTCTGAAAACAGTTGCTTTATACAGTGATACTGTAAACATTAATTAATAGCCCAATAGACTGGTTAATCTGGGCCATATGCTATATATGAAGGACTAATGTTGTGAAGATGAACTGCCTTTAATAATACCAGCGTGGCCATCACACAGTCATGCCATTTTCTCATTCTCACTCGGAGAGGTATCCAGCTCATGTGACCAGGGAGTCCACCCAGCTCTGAGCCCTACTGTGATGCAAGGTGAATCTTTGGCCAGACACAGCCACTGTAAACTGAGACACTCTATTTCGCAATCACCAGGGGACATTAAAGTCTAGATCTGTGCTATTGGCTGCTGGGTCAGCAAAATCTCCCCTCGCCAAGCACGGCACGCAGCACTACTGTCTGTCTCAGTCTCAGTCGCACAGTGACCTCTTGTGGAGGTGAATACGATATTGAACATGACGTGAGCATTTGAATAAGCCGTGAGCGTATGCCTTGTGTCACGTCAACCTGTTTATTTTACTTTATTTCCCAGTGGAGGAGATGAAAGCCAAGTGGCGTTGGCCATCGTCCAGACATCCAGTCGAGATTGTGGGGTGTATGGCTGCTCAATCAAGAACGAATTTGGGACAGATTCCACTGACTTCCTTCTCAGCGTAGACCGTAAGTGATGTCAACTGAACATAATTTTGAAATCACACAATATTATTTCAACAATTTTTTCCATGAGTTACCATTTGTGATTGTTTTCTCTTCTTCTGCAGTACTTTCAGAGTACTTCCTGCGGGAGGATTTAGAAGGTAAGCCTCACAGGCACTGAGAGGTTTATACAGTAATAACTTCTATTTGCTTGCTGTATTGTTGCATACCTTATGGCAATTATTCTAACAGTGTTACTACTCCTGTGGAGAGCTTCTGACATTCATATTGTGTTCTTTACAGTTGGAGAAGAGATGGAAATGACTCCAATGCTATTCACCAAAGGCCTAGCAGACCCAGGCTACTGGGGGGAGAAGTTCTTTGGGCGCATCATGACACAGGAGGCCCACCTGGGAGAGGGCTGTGCACACAAGGCCTGCAGGGCGAAGGTTATCTATGGCCTAGACCCTGTGTTTGAGTCCGGAACCACCTGTATCATTAAATTACAAAGCCCCATCGCCTATGGGACCAAACAGGAGAGCAACCTTGCAGAGAGAAACATGGAAATTACTAAGCAAGTGAGTCTTATTGTACAGTACAGTATGTACAGTACATTTCATCACAAGAACAGCTCTCCTATAGAGTTATGTATTGCTCTGACTCTGCATTTCTGTGTCAAGCATGAAAAAATTTACAGAAATGGTCAGCTGTTGTTTGGTATTGCAACATAGGAAGTAATCTCTACTGGGTCGTATTTATTAGGCACCAAACAGAGGAAAATGGACTGAAACAGGGAGGGAAGGGACTACCTGAACTCTAGTTTTCCGTTGCAAACCATTTTGCTACAGTGTGCCATAATGAATATGACCCTGGTCTTGTGGTGTTATCGAATAATAGCATTCAGGTACTAAGTCAGAGACTGAGTCCAGGGTTCATACCAATGCATAACCAGCGTTGATTAGTGTAACAATTGAATTGAAGAGCCTCAGTGTAGAGAAAACGCATATGGCATATCTTCACATTTTGTCTCACCAGGAGTGCAAAATCCAAAACACAGTTCGAGAGTATTGCAAAATCTTTGCAGCTGAAGCGAGGGTGATTGAAAACTTTGGCTTTTCACTGGAGTAAGTAATATAATGACTGCAATGTATATTTTGATCATTAAAACATGTTTTTTTTATGAATACACTTATTAATGATCATTATCAATACACAATAGTATGAGTAAATTGAGGACAAAAAACAGCTGAGTATGATTATGTAATTCTTTCCCTGCACGTGCCAACACCTTTGTTTTGCTGCATCTTTACACAGAGTGAGCCCTCTCTATCTGGTGTACCGCCCTGCCAACTCTGTCCCTTACGCCACTGTGGAGGCTGACCTGAAGGGCATCTTCCTTAAGTACTGTATGATGGATGCCAAAGGCAGGCTGATCACCAGAGCCACCTCAGAGGTGGAAATGAAATGCTGCTCCTTCCAGCATTGGATACACCAATGGACAAACAGCAACTTACTGGTTACTGGGCTGGAGGGTATGAAAGATTAGCAGACAGGGTCATTTTCAACGGAAAAAGATGAACAAAGTCAGTTCAAATAACAATATGATCCATGTACTTTGTTTCTTTCAGGTGTTGGACCGAAGATCACTAAAGTTAGAATCGTCACGAAATCAAAGGGGTTTGTATATTGAAATATCAGAATAATATATTTAGGTTGTCATATGGAAATACCTATTGATGCTATTATTTGAAGTAGGTCTATACTGTGTTAATGTTTTACCAGTTGGTCCACATCATCTTATCCGACTCTTAGTTATGAAATTACCTGCATTGCAGGTATCAAGGCCTTACAGAGGATGGTTCTCCTAAGGTGTTTGAGCAGTTCCTGACCCAGCATCAGTGTAACTACTACTGTGGGCTCCTCAGCCTGAGAACCCTGAAGCCCATGGACACCCTGCAGCAGCCCCCCAAGATCAAAGGCTCCCGGAGCCCCTTGCTCGTCAGGAAGTTGGGCTCGTCCAGCCCTCAGCTCAACAGGAAGTTGGGCTCATCCAGCCCCCAACTGCAGAGAAAAGGACTGAACAGCCCCTTGACAACCAGAAAGGCCACCTCCAGCCCAAAAGTGCCTAGAAAGACTAGGGAGACAGAAGACAACCAGTCCACAGCCAAACCCAAGGAGAGTCTCAAAGTTGTGGTATGAGGTAGCAACGTCCAAAGAGAATACATATCAAAGCAGCATCCCTTTTCTTTCACGCCAACGTTCAGCTTTTTTATGTTTTCCTGTCACCCATTGCTGTATTTAGTTGGGTTGAAGCTAGAACGACCAGCATGGCCTTGAACAAAATGTTACAGAGCTTGTGCCTGAAAAGTCTTCATCCAAGAAGGAGAGACAAACAGGGAGATGAGTTAAAATCTAGGGTATAGGTCACCCTAGTGGATGTTTATATAACATTACTGTGAATTTCTCAATAACCATCAGTAGTAGTAAGATACTCCCCATTCTCCAGCTTAATTAATGCTGAAACGGTTTAAGTGAGTGGAGGAGGTACAGTACCTTTAAGAAAACTTCCAGCACTAAGGAAATGGGACACAGTTCTCTCACACATCCAGTACAGTCCTCTTCAAAAGAAGAGACTTATGAAGTGGTTGAAACAATGGTGCTGGATACAAAGCCGTGGCCGTAAGCAGAGCTCTAATAGCTTGATGCAGATGCAAGGGTAGTGAAGTGCAGCAACTGCATTGTACATCTGGGATGTATATGTCTTGGTCATTGAAATTGTTTTTGTTGAACAGTAATTGGATCTTGTTACTGTTGGTCATATAGCATGCTCTACTTGTTTCTATTATGGCAGTATTATGTCCTTAAACTACGCATTACAGTCTTCCGAACACTGAGCAAAGACAACACTACTCTTGCCTCTTCACTGGGAATATGTTTTTGTGCACTTTTTTTGCCAATGTTTTCTTGCCTTTTGAAAACTGCCAGGTTTTAGTAGTTCAGTTCATTTTTGTTGAACTTTGTTCAAATCCTGTAATCTGTTCATTGGAAATGAACATGTTCACATGCTTAAGTCTGAACAGTACAGTACACCGATCCCCTTAACCTGGTTCTTCAAAGGAACAGTACACCGATCCCCTTAACCTGGTTCTTCAAAGGAACAGTACAGTACACCGATCCCCTTAACCTGGTTCTTCAAAGGAAACAGCTACAGGTACACCGATCCCCTTAACCTGGTTCTTCAAAGGATTGACTCTTTAACTGAACTTGAGTGTTGAAGAGCAATAAGGGGATTACTGAAATAAACGCTTTAACTTTGGAATGCACATGTTTGGTGCCATTTAAATGGGTCAACTCACAAAGTGAAAGAATAAGCGCTATAATATCAGAACCATGTAGAAACTGCTTTGGACCTGGCCCATGATCACAGTAAAGCAGTAGCTCACCTCCAGCTGACTTTTGCGATTGAAAATTATATGCATTCTCAACATTCACACTTCTGGGGGAGGGGTGGGATGGGGATATTGTCACTAGTTTGAAGCGTACAGTATGTACGTGAGTGAGTGAGTGAGTGAGTGAGTGAGTGAGTGAGTGAGTGTGAGTGAGTGAGAGCATGCAAGAGGGATTAAGAGTGTTTGATATGTTGGCAGAATGCTACTGAAATGAATGTCCCTGACACTGTAATATCTGGTATGTTATGTTGTGATTTTGTAAAATAAAAGTGTACATACCATTCTTGTCAAACGTTCATACTCATATTTTTACGTACTGTATTTACAGATTTACTCAATATAATAATCTACTCTTATAATTTACAATCAATATTCATTTCAGTATTTCTTTACATTTATTTTCATAATATCTGTCTTCTGACACTTTGAATGAAAGGGTGAATCTTAAGAAATAAATATTTATCATTAAAAAAATAACATGTCAAAGGGCTGGTTTAATCTGTACATGCTTTATCTTAATTTTGTAATCCTGGGACAAAGTTTACTCTATATTACTTACAGTATAAATATATACAATAAAATGTGAATAAAGGTTATGAAAAATATATACATACAATGAATAAGTTAATCTACTCACTGGTAATCAACATAAGATTTACAGGATGACCTAGTTACAATCGGTGTTATCAAAGAGGTCACAGCATTTGGTGAAGTACAAAGTGGCGTTGGTCACCGTGCTCCAGGAGCCATCAAATGATATGGTCCCATTGTTCACAGTGCAGCAACAAAGCATTAGGTTAGATTTGTAGAATGATCTGTAGAGAAACATGTTATATCCTGATATCTACCAGCTCTTAAACCCTTTTTACTGTTGTAAATGTTCAAACCTACCTTCCAAAGAGATCAGTAAAGCAGGTTTTTAGGTCTATATGTGTGGTGTTGAAAAAGGAGGTCTCAAAAACATTCAAAAGGTCAAGAGGAGGTGGAACATAGAGAATAACTGGAGAGGTCACAATGAACAATGAAAAACAAAGCAAGCATGGTCCACTTCAAACAAATCGAAAAAGAAATGTGTGATATATTACACCAAGGAGAGTCAGATGATGCGTTAACTGTGATATCAAGAATCATTTTGAAGTGAAAATAAGCACAGACCTGCAATACAGGCATTAATCAGAGACACACAGGTCCCAGTGAACAGGGCTCTCAATACTAAAGAGGAGACGTCGGCTCTTCTGGATGGGCATATGGAGGCTATAAAGAAACATCACAAAATATGGAAATTGTTAAAAATACATTCTGATGGATGGCAACACATGGAGAAAGATAAGGTGGTACAAAGTGTGGAATCTTATACTCACAAAGGCCTCCAATTACGATCCCCAGTGAGCTGAAATTGGCAAATCCACACAGAGCATAAGTGCAGATGATCTCTGATCTGACCTGTAAAATGTGGAAACTCAGTATGTTAAATTGTGCTACAACTGTAATGTGGTTCTCTCACCTAGCTATCTTTATTTTAATTAACCTTTATTTAACTAGGCAAGTCAATTAAGAAAAAAAACGTATTTACAATGGCGGCCTACCCCAGCCAAACCCTAACCCGGACGACGCTGGGCCAATTGTGCGCTGCCCTATAGGACTCCGAATCGGGAGCCCTTAAGATGAATGCTCTAACTAAGTCGCTCTGGATAAAAGTGTCTGTTAAATGACTAAAATGTAAGATACACTTACAGAGCATCAAAGACACTTCCATAGTACACAGGTCAATACAAAGGTCCTACATATTTGGAGGAACGTACATGTGTTGTCAGGCGTTCACCTAGGGGTCATGATGGGGGCTGTACCAAATGTTTGATGTATTATAATAATAGATTATGCTTATGTTGTATTAAGAGAAGGAGAGGGGTTATAAGACCCCTCCCTCCTTACATGTACAGGGTCCTAGACTACAGATTAACTATATATATATATTCATTAAATAGGTTTAATATTGTTCCACAGTTGTTTTCTAGTCTCTCTGCCTCTTATAAAGAAACGTTCTGAGAAATGTGTGACTTAGACAGAATTCTGCAGGGGAGTGTAAGAGATAAGAGACTAGTCAGACATTCCACAATTAATCAACTTGTGGAGTGCCTAGGCCTTAGAAAACACTGGAACTATTGTATCTCTCTTGCAAGTTTATATAGCTGTGTATGCATGGGCTTGGTCTGATGAGTAGACGGTAACGACGTATGCAGTGACATCACTAGGGATGGACTTTGGGTTTAATAAAATAACTTGGGACCTTTTCTATTTTGCAGAACTTACTCGGAAACATGCGTGCTATGTTCCTGTTGTCAACTTCTGTCTGCAATTGCATTAATAAAGGATTTTGAATGATTTAATTAAAGCTATTGTCATAATGCTAATTTCACCAATGAGCCAATGATTGACAAGGAACAAGGAACGAACCCCCACAGTGTCCACATCCACGTTTTGGGAATAATCAGTAATACTACAGTACGCATGTACAGTAGTAGTTATGATTTTATGCACATAATCATTTCCAATAAGCACATACAGTATTTGTACACTAATTATAAGAGTGGGGAAAGCATACGCACTGAGATCCATTGCCTCTCTTCGCCAATCATTTCATCCAGACCGTTGACTCTGTTAGTCTTCAACTCTGATAGCTTCTGAAATGCCAGAAACTCATTGAGGAAGAGCTTGGTGCCGATGAGTTCTGCTACTATGAAACTCTCTTCAAATGGTATCCCCATCATGAAGGCCACAGGCATGAACACATAGGAACAGATTATCTATGGGTGCAAAGTGTAGCAAGAGCAAGGGTCAATAACGGGGTTAATAGTTTCCAGTCCATAAAGTATCAACTTTAGATATTCTAATCTGAATTATTTTACACATTTCGATGATTTGGACATCTTACCAAGGCATATTGAAATAATTATCTTATCTTATTTTGTGATGTGCACAATTATTCAGCCATGCATCACACACTGTTAAATACAAAAATGCCAAATCATGTCCATCACTCATCACGAAGTACTGGGTTAGTCATGGGTGTCAAGTCAAGACAGAAGTATCCTTGAATGTGAAATGGGATGAAGGTATGTGGAGCTGCCTGGAGCATACCTCAAATGTGATAGAGGGAAATCCCACCAGGCCTCCCAGCCAGCCAAGAGATGCATTGATGAATGCTAGTATCGCAAGGAATGCTATCAAGTTGGCAGCTATATTAGCAACAAGGCCTATTGATGTAGATGCTCCACTGCTAGCTGCTTCCAAAATGTTCTGTTCATCACTGGGGAGTTAAGACAGCCCAATATGAACCACAGAAAGTCTATTATATATACAACAAAATGCAGGGGAATGGAAAAAATCTGTGAATGGAAAACACATACACACAAACACAAAACACAAAAACACATACCCACAAGCCACTTTGATATTTTCCTCTGATGTAAATTTGCTCTCTTCTGTCTCCGGATAGGACAGCTTGGAGATTGCCAAGGCACATGGGGCAGCCATTACAGAGGCAGAGATCAGAGAGGATGCATCAATCTGTGGGGCATTGAGCAATCTCAATCTCACAGAACGATGAATTTCAGTCACATTAGAATTAACTGAGAAAAAAGACTGGGTGCATTGGAGGGATGACTCTTTGGTCTTACCCCAAATGAGATGAATGCACCCATCACACTTCCTGCAATGGTGGAAAAGCCTCCAACCATGACAGCATGCAGTTCAGATTTGGTCATGTCCAACAAATAGGGGCGAATCAGCAATGGCGCTTCAGTCTGATGAAGAAAACATTAAAAAGAGGAACGCTTTAATAAAGAATTCTACACAGCAAGTGAATAGAATCAACTAAGCCTAACAAAGTTGATTTAATGTTTAACGGATGCCCCGCTTCACTTTTTTTTTAAATAATGATTGGAACGATTCATTTGAATCAATGAATTTACAAAAGAATTTGACGAAATGAATGATTACCATACAAATATTTTTAAAACAGCTGAAGCAAGCACACGCATTTTCTACAGGAAATGTCCCTTTTTTAGTTTAGCCATATTTATCTTACCTTAGAAGTGTTTAATTGAATTGCAATGTCCCATAAATTGAATGCCCAAATCAACTTGAAGTATCTACAAAACAAGTTTTGCAGCCACATAATCCAAAACGTAAATAAATAAATATTTGATTCCTAAAATGACTGTTCTCGATAAACAAATGAATAACTTGATTCACATGATTTGAGCAATCACGGTGGACCGAATTATGTGAATCAAATGAACCATTTGTTAATTTGTTAAGATTTTACTGAGTTACAGTTCATATAAAGAAATCAGTCAATTGAAATACATTTGTTAGGCCCTAATCTATGGATTTCACATGACTGTGAATACAGATATGCATCTCGGCCACAGATATATACAGTATTTTGTAAAAGGTAGGTGTGCGGATCAGAAAACCAGTCAGTATCTGGTGTGAACACCATTTGCCTCATGTAGCACATCACATCTCCTCCACATAGAGTTGATCAGGCTGTTGATTGTGGCCTGTAGAATGTTGTCCCATTCCTCTTCAATGACTGTCGCTGGATATTTTTTTTATTTAACCTTAATTTAACTAGGCAAGTCAGTTAAGAACAAATTCTTATTTACAATGACGGCCTGGGAACAGTGGGTTAACTGCCTTGTTCAGGGGCAGAATGGCAGATTTTTACCTTGTCAGCCCGGGGATTCGATCTAGCAACCTTTCAGTTACTGGCCCAATACTCCAACCACTAGGCTACCTGCTGCCCCGATATTGGTGGGAACTGGAACACACTGTTGTACATGTCAATCCAGAGCATCCCTAACATGCTAAATGGGTGATGTCTGGTGAGTATGCAGGCTATGGAATAACTGGGACATTTTCAGCTTCCAGGAATTGTGTTCAGATCCTTGCGACATGGGGCTGTGCATTATCATGCTGAAACATGAGGTGAAGGAGGCGGATGAATGGTACGACAATGGGCCTCAGGATCTCGTCACAGTATCTCTGTGCATTCAAATTGCCATTGATAAAATCCAATTGCGTTCGTTGTCCGTAGCTTATGCCAGCCTATATCATAACCCCCCATAACCGCCACCATAGGGCACTCTTGTAACGGCTGTCTTCGGGTGAAAGAGAGGAGGACCAAAATGCAGCGTGATGATAATCCATATTTTAATTAGGATATTTAAACGACGAACAAAAACAACAAACTGACAGAAGGAACCGAAAACGCTACAGTCCTGAACATGGGAACACAGAACAGATGAACACACGAACAGGAACAATCACCCACAAACAGAGACAATGACAAACACCTGCCTCTGATTGAGAACCATATTAGGCCAAACAACAAACCCAACATAGTAACACAAAACATAGAATGCCCACCCAGCTCACGTCCTGACCAACTAAACAAAGACTAAACAAAGGAAATAAGGTCAGGAACGTGACAGTACCACCCCCCCCCCCCCAAGGTGCGGACTCCGGCCGCAAAACCTGAACCTATAGGGGAGGGTCTGGGTGGGCATCTGTCCACTCTGGCGCTGGACGTGGCCCCAACCCCACCATAGTTAATCCTCGCTTCCGTGGCCTCCTCTTAACGGCGATCCTCCAAATTAACCCCACTGGACTGATGGGCGCCTCTGGACTGAGGGGCAGCTCCGGACTGAGGGGCAGCTCCGGACTGAGGAGGAATTCCGGCATCGCCGACGTGACAGGCAGCTCTGGCAGCTCCTGGCTGACTGACGGCTCTGGCAGGTCCTGGCTGACTGACGGCTCTGGCAGCTCCTGGCTGAATTGACGGCTCTGGCAGCTCCTGGCTGGCTGACGGCTCTGGCAGCTCCTGGCTGATTGACGGCTCTGGCAGCTCCCGGCTGATTGACGGCTCTGGCAGCTCCCGGCTGGCGGGCGGCTCTGGCAGCTCCTGTCTGGCGGGCGGCTCCTGTCTGGCGGGCGGCTCCTGTCTGGCGGGCGGCTCCTGTCTGGCGGGCGGCTCCTGTCTGGCGGGCGGCTCCTGTCTGGCGGGCGGCTCCTGTCTGGCGGGCGGCTCCTGTCTGGCGGGGGCTCCTTCTGGCGGGCGGCTCCTGTCTGGCGGGCGGCTCCTGACTGGCGGGCGGCTCCTGACTGGCGGGCGGCTCCTGACTGCGGGCGGCTCCTGACTGGCGGGCGGCTCTGGCGGCTCCTGACTGCCGACGGCTCTGGCGGCTCCTGACTGCCGGACGGCTCTGGCGGCTCCTGACTGCCGGACGGCTCTGGCGGCTCCTGACTGCCGGACGGCTCTGAAGGCTCAGGACAGATGGGCGGCTCTGAAGGCTCAGGACAGACGGCCACTCAGACGGTGCTGGGCAGACTGGCAGCTCAGACGGCGCTGGGCAGACGGGCAGCGCAGGCGGCGCTGGGCAGACGGGCAGCGCAGGCGGCGCTGGGCAGACGGGCAGCGCAGGCGGCGCTGGGCAGACGGGCAGCGCAGGCGGCAGCTCAGACGGCGCTGGGCAGACGGGCAGCGCAGGCGGCGCTGGGCAGACGGCAGACTATGGCCTGCTGAGGCGCACAGTATGCCTGGTGCGTCGCGTGCCGAACTGGTGGTACCGGGCTAGGGACACGCACCTCAAGGCTAGTGCGGGGAGCAGCAACAGGACGTACAGGGCTCTGGAGACGCACAGGAGGCTTAGTGCGTGGTGCCGGATCTGGTGGTACCGGGCTGGAGACACGCACCACAGGGCGAGTGCGTGGAGGAGGAACAGGGCTCTGAAGACGCACAGGAAGCCTGGTGCGTGGTGTTGGCACTGGTGGTACTGGGCTGGGGCGAGGAGGTGGCACCGGAAAGGGAAGGCGTCTGGAGCTCTTAAGCACCAAGCCTGCCCAACCTTACCTGGTTGAATGCTTCCCGTAGCCAGGCCAGTGCGGCGAGGTGGAATAGCCCGCACTGGGCTGTGCTGGCGAACCGGGGACACGATGCGTAAGGCTGGTGCCATGTACACCGGCCCGAGGAGACGCACTGGAGACCAGATGCGTTGAGCCGGCTTTATGGCACCTGGCTCGATGCCCACTCTAGCCCGGCCGATACGTTGAGCTGGGAAGTACCGCACCGGGCTAAGCACACGTACAGGAGACACCGTGCGCTTTTCCGCATAACACGGTGTCTGCCCGTACTCTCGCTCTCCACGGTAAGCACGGGAAGTTGGCGCAGGTCTCCTACCTGACTTCGCCACACTCCCCTTTAGCCACCCCCCCCCAAGACATTTTTGTGCTAAATCCTCTTGAGTTCTCGAGGGATGTTTAGGGGGTTACCCTGACCAGGACTCAAACTGTGGTCCCTGTGACTGTCATTCCAAAACCCTTTTTCAAAAGGCTAAAATCTCTTGGTACGGTCACTAGGTGTTTTACTAAGGTTGTTTAGTATTTTTACAAATTGTATTGTATTTTGTCATATTTTATTTTTATTCGCTCGCCTCACTTTTCAAAAAATGTAATCTGTTAAACAGTAAATCACTTTTGTATGTCCTAATCCTCATCAATATTACTTTGTAAGACATTGTGAAGTGTAAACATCACTTAGTGTAATTACTACAATGGTGTTATCTTAAGTATATTTATCCTCCAATAATTCTTATATTGAAGTAGGAACTGAAATACCCTCGACTACAAACAGGCAAATGTACCTGTCCAACAAATATGTTGCCTGCAACACTCAAGGTCTCAGTGGGTGAGGTTCCCATCGTTATCTGCATTACCCATGCGATCTGAAAGGGGGAAAACACATGGCTTCTTGTAAACATAAATCATACAGTACACACACAAACCTAGAGCCATATCTATATGACTGTGCCCAAACCTAACACAGAAGCTTCATATAGGGCTTAATGTTTGAAGGTCTCTTACCTTAATGATGAGCCATTGCATTATTCCAAGGAAATAAAGGACTGACATCACACTGCTGAAGAATATCACAATGGGCAAAGCCTGGAGAAGGAACAGGGACATATATTGATCAAGCCTGGATTCATTATCAAATAAATAAATGTTTCTAGTACATCTACTGAACTATTGCTCACTGACCTGAAATGCGAAGATGTCGGATACTAGTGGTCCAAAAACAAATGATGACCCGTTTGTTGTGTAGTTCAAGAATATCTGAAATTTTAAAAACGAGGGAAAAGATGATTGTCTGCTCATTTGTATTCATGTCAACAATGAGGCTCATAGTTTGTCATTCCATGCAACTAGCTACAATTGTTACTTACATAATACTGTCTCAAATCAATGGTTAAGACAAAATAGCAGTTTTAGATTAGAGTCTGTAGATTAGAGAGTCTGCCAGGTCGCAGTTGTAAATGAGAACTTGTTCTCAACTGGCCTACCTGGTTAAATAAAGGTGAAATAAAAAATAAATAAAAAAAGTGGTTGTAAATAGCTTCATGGGCCATCCATGAGATTTCACTGTGCCTCATAAAAGAGGGACCTCCCAGATACAAGGACAATTTCCAGGTTGTCAAGGTTTACTTCTTTAAGATAAGGAGATAAGGAGCACTTCAGCAACAAGGATACCTGCACTTCTTTTCCAAGCCATTGGAAGGCTGTGAGTCCTGGCTCTGTCCTTATGACAAACAGTGCGATACAGAATTGTAAACCAAGACCCCAAAAGACTGACCTCCATGCCACCTGAAACAGAGACAAACAAACACACTTGACATACTCTTCAAACAATGTTTGGATATGCATTATTGTTTAACAAGGGATTCTCCATAAATTGGTGAGTCAATAGAAGGAATTACTAGGCGTAACTGGTAAAAGACATACAAGGCCAAAGGAAATTCAAAGTCTAAAGAAAACAGTCATAGATAAGCGGTTATAACCAATCATGTTTTATTACAGGTAGACATGCATTATGGGAAAGCCTGGCCACTCTCATCCTGTGATGGGATCGGAGCGATTTGCTGTGATGTTAAGCGTACCTCTGTCCTGTGGGCTGAGAAGATGAAAATGACTAGAATGAACATGCAGACCCCTCCAAATGAGATGAGCTGCTCTGGTCGCTTGCTTGTGTCCACAACGAGCCAAGTCACCAGCAGGACCAGCACCGCAACAACGAAAACTCTAAAGAACCCACAACAGACACAGACTCAGTCAACAGAGAAAAAAACTCACCAAATTAATTCATTTTCTCAGACCATTTAAAGTGTGCATATGAAATAGCTGCTTACCCTATTATCCATCCCCGGAAATTGTTGAAGCATCTTTGAGCTGGTATGAAACATTTGGTTATGCTATCTCCATGGTATGTCTTCACAAGGTCATAGGCTTTGGAGACAACTGCCAAACTGGTGAGGACCACAAGGGCAATGGCCCTCTCAAAGTCCAATATGCAGGCTGTGATGAAGTATGCCACATAGCCTGTGATATAGAAACAAAGGTAATATCAAAAGAGCATCACATTGTTGTGATGAGCAATTGTCAGGGGACTGGTTCTTAGAACATTTCACTTTCATAGGATAATTCATAGGATAGTGTACAATTTTCTCATTCAGTCTGGTTTTATTTTCTGGTATTTGCACAAAAGGCAACACCTATAATTAGCAATGAGTTTGTAAATTAGAAGCCCAATATGTACATTTGTTAGGGTTAAATTCAAATAAAATACCTGCTCCGAGCAAGCCCAGTACAATGCATTTGATGGTTTTGGCGTGAGCATTAAAGTAATCCTCTGTGGCATTAATAGGCTTGCAAACCTTACTAAAGAACAAATCAAAGAACAGGTTAGTTACCACGGCATATTACAAACAACCATTGTTATATTTATCTAATAATCAACAAAGACATTACAACTTGTCTTTCTTTTCTGCACAATAGCTTGACGTGGCGTCAGGTAATGGACTACGCTGCCTTGTATTTATATTGGGAGGTTTCTCTTATGAGTTCATAAACATGAAGAGGACTTCATGAAATAGGATAGCTCAAGGTAAAAGCAGGGACAAGAAGATTATCTGAGGTTGGAATTCAATCAAATAAACACATTGCAGAAAAATTGTTTTGTCTCTCGCTCTGCACAATGTACAGAACATTTACTGATACTAATAACACCATGTTATTGAATGGGTGAGACAAAACTAAACAAATTTTGATTTGAGTCAAACTTTTGCTGTGAAGTACTGTAGTGTAATTGTGTTCTACATCCCTGCAACGAGGTGTTGATTAAATCTGTTTCTCAGAATCAACATTCAAAACGTTATGCTGATGTGTGTGCACCACAATAAACACTACAAACTTTAGCCCTTTAGTTTGATTGGCATACCTTAAATATAATCCCAATCCTTTTCTTGAGTGCTCCTCTTTGATACTGCTTCTGTTACTAACTGAAATGTCATCCTCCTGAGAGGAATGAAGTGTCTGTTTATTCATCCATTCACATACTGTACATGTTGAAAAATGTAAGCATGCAATTTTTTCTTTACATACCTGTGTTTCAAATCCCTCATTGACCACTCCAAGTCCATTAACATGAGACACAACTTTAAGCGCTGTACCAGTGGCTTCCGCTGAAAAAGAGAGGCAATGTTTAGTCATTTGTATCAGCTGTTTGAAAAACAATGTGTTCACCACACTCAATGGAGCCAAAAACGTTACAGGTTAAGTTTGTATTTCCTCTGTGAAACACGTTGAGATTCTAGCACCCAGGGAGCATTCAAACACTATCCTCATGGTCATCTTGTGGAAAACAGTCCTCAAAAACACACGTTCTATTCAAAACTTCCTTAAATGTTCAATTCAGGAAAACAGGAATGACAATAACTTACTCATTGTGCGTGCTCTTAGTCTGTGTGACGAATGCTATGTTGCATAATACTGTGCCGGGAAATATACACTGCCCTCCTTGAGAAATCTTATCATTAATTAACAGACAAGTTCAAGAGAAGCTTTAATAAGTTTCTCAGGCAGTCCTTGACGCAGGCATAAAATAAATATTAGATTAGAGGCATTCTGTTTACTTTGGAAACAAAATACTTCACTTTGCCCATTCATCAAAAATAAATAACAGAAACAATTTTAGACTTAGGCCTAACCATGTAATAACATCCAATATGCAATGGTTGAGTAGATATAACTGACTTTGTTAGGGTTAAATTCCTACTAAAGAGTCCATACAGTATAGTGGATTATGTCAGGACCCGGTGCGAGAAACAGTCACTAAATCGGCAGAACCCAGAAGATGAGGCAGACACAGCAGTACTAGAGATGGTGGTTTAATAAAAAATAGATATCTTCCAAAATACAAAGAAAATCCACAAAGTGGTAAAAACAGCAAGGGAAAAACAAACCTCAAAAGACTAATACAAAATACAAAAGAACAAAACCAGAGAACCTCTGGAAAATCCAACAAGAGAAAAATATATGTTCACAACAAGGCTGGGGCTGGGTGCTAACATACAAACACTGAGCAAGGAACTGAGGAACACACAGGGATTAAATACTAACAAGGGAACGACATACAGGTGCAAACAATAATTAGAGCAAGGGCAAAAACAAAAGGTACAAAAAAGGTGCAATGGGGACATCTAGTGACAAAAAACCAGAACAGTCCTGGCCAAAACCTGACAGATTATCCTAGAACGTCTATCTGGTAAACCCTCCACACTCTACTAAGTAGAAAAACAGCAGACCTAGACCTTTTTTTCTCCAGTACAACCATAACATACATTTGACATGTCTCATAAAAGTGCTCTTTGAAAAAATATGACACATTTAAAAAGCTTTAGACAAATATGTACTTAAAAATGTAATCTAAAAGATTGCCTATTTTTTTCAAGTCACAAACGCAGTGCTATTTGCTTCTGTAAACAAGATGCCAGTGTTGCACAATACAAATTCTGTTATGTTGGTTTGTATGGACAGTGTAGACAAAGATTTTTATAACTTAACCCAAGATAGACCACAGCCTGTCGTGTCCAATGGGAACAAATTAGTCATAGTGGGCAGAACAATCAAGGAGGGGGGCAGTGCCAAGCACGAACTAGCGAGATCCTATAGGCGCGTTCTAGCATATGTTTGTATATTTCTGTTAGGGAACGCCTACTCTGAAGTGCACATGTGCAATAACTACATTTGCCATTGCACTCCTAAACACAATTGAAAAAAAAACTTTTGCAGAGGGTAAATACTACATAACTTAGTCCACTCTGTTCGTAACAGATTCTAGTTTTGGGAACAGAAAACTGTATTGAGATCAAATGTTTCATTAATCAGAAAATTTGCATAATGTTGGCCAAAATCCATCTCTCTCCATCTTCTCCCACTGCTGGCAACTAGGCTTCCTCTCATCACCATATTTTGTAGTGAGTGGATACGCCAACCGGATGATTCACACTTATACATCCGGTGAAATATCTGGCTCATTGTTCTGTGCTATAACTGCAGTCCAGATCGTATATGCTATTGGGTTCAATAGGTCGTTTAGTTGTTTTTCAACTATACAAACTCAACTCACTTAAAGGGATACTTCCGGGTTTTGTCAATTAACTCGTGGATACCATTTTTATGTCTCTGTATACAGTTTGAAGGAAGTTGTTAACTAGTGCTAGTACAATTGCTATTTAGCGTGCTGTAGATACCCATAGACTTCCAGTCATTGCGCTAACACTAGTTACGGCACACGGAACTACCTTTAACTTCCTTCATACTGGACAGAGACAAAAATGGTATCCACGACTTCATCTGACTCTTGGGAAGTAGATACAAATCCCATTACCAAAATATCCCTTTAATATTCATAATTTGTTTGGAAAGACGGATACATACATCTCACATTTGAAAGAAGCAGAGAAGGAGAAAACCAATTCCATGAGTGCATCTAATGACAGCTATTTGTTCTACTCATTACTGCTCACAACTTAAACAGTCTCAGACATCAGACAAAGTGGCAAAGTGCTAAAGAAATGTAGACAATCTAGCTGAACCGCATAAAAATCAACTGGCCCTCAAGCCATTCCAGAGTAGGATGAGAAATTGAGAATACATTACTGGTCATTTAAAAGTAAGCTGATTCACATTTCATTGTCTTCAAATATGGCTTAATAGCCAGTGAACATCGCCAGAGCGAAATGTATTAACAGGTGTTAATGACCACATTTATGGATTTTGCTGCAATTAAATTGAGAAGGTCATGAGTCACTGATTTGGTCTCACCTAAGTGTCCTTTAGCAAATGATTCCAAGTAAATAACGTATGATTCATACCATTTCCTTGTATTGTTTATAGATATATTTATAAGCAATACATTAACTAACGGCATGATTTTACACAATTTTCTGCAGTCTCCAACGGTCCTGTTTTTAATGTATTAGAAGCAACATTTTATGACATAGTAGCCATTGTAGAAAAAGCACCTTGTGTAATAAAAGATTCCAATAATCAGAATTGGTCTGGCAAATTCAGTTGCCCATTGCCAATCTATTTTGAGGCCCAGGGTGTGCTCAATGTGTTAAGTGTTCACAGAAGCAGTTATGGAGCTTAGCATCTAATGTCTAATGCAGTTCTGCTATCAAAAATGGAAATTTGCCCTAAAAAATATGTAATTTTAATAAGACTGATTAGTGTTCATCCACTGAAAGTCAAATCCTAGCAGGAACTGGTCATAAGACACCAACATAATGTTATTCATAAAGAATCAGTGAAATACATTAATGTGCAAAGACTGCACTGTTTACATCATCTGGCCTTTAGCAGCCTGGATAGGATATCCAGAGACCTATTTAAAACAGCTGAGATTTCACACAATTGAAACATCTATTCAAACCAAAGACTCGAGGCCCATTTAACCTAGAGGAAACAATCAGAGGCTATAGATATTATTTATATTAATGTTTTATCTAACCAGATGCCACATAGAGATTTACATATTTTCACAAGCTAAGCGTCAGTATAGAATGCTGTTCATCGACTAAAGCTCAGCATTTAACACCATAGTACCCTCCAAACTCGTCATTAAGCTCGAGTCCCTGGGTCTCGACCCCGCCCTGTGCAACTGGGTCCTGGACTTCCTGATGGGCCGCCCCCAGGTGGTGAAGGTAGGAAACAACATCTCCACCCCACTGATCCTCAACACTGGGGCCCCACAAGGGTGCGTTCTCAGCCCTCTCCTGTACTCCCTGTTCACCCATGACTCCGTGGTCACGCACGCCTCCAACTCAATCATCAAGTTTGCAGACGACACTACAGTGGTAGACTTGATTGCCAACAACAACGAGACGGCCTACAGGGAGGAGGTGAGGGCCCTCGGAGTGTGGTGTCAGGTGTCAACAAAACAAAGGAGATGATCGTGGACTTCAGGAAACAGTAGAGGGTGCACCCCCCTATCCACATCGACGGGACAGTAGTGGAGAAGGTGGAAAGTTTTAAGTTCATCAGCGTACACATCACGGACAAACTGAAATGGTCCACCCACACAGACAGCATGGTGAAGAATGCGCAGCAGCGCCTATTCAACCCCCGGAGGCTGAAGAAATTCGGCTTGTCACCAAAATCACTCAAACTTTTACAGATGCACAATCGAGAGCATCCTGTCGGGCTGTATCACCGCTTGGTACGGCAACTGCTCCGACCACAACCGTAAGGCTCTCCAGAGGGTAGTGAGGTCTGCACAACGGATCACCGGGGGCAAACTACCTGCCCTCCAGGACACCTACACCACCCGATGTCACAGGAAGGCCAAAAAGATCATCAAGGACAACAACCACCCGAGCCACTGCCTGTTCAGCCCGCTATCATCCAGAAGGCGAGGTCAGTACAGGTGCATCAAAGCTGGGACTGAGAGACTGAAAAACAGCTTTTTTCTCAAGGCCATCAGACTATTAAACAGCCATCATAACATTGAGTGGCTGCTGCCAACATACTGACTCAATCTCTAGCCACTTTAATAATAAAAAATTGGATATGATAAATGTATCACTAGTCACTTTAAATAATGTTTACATACCCTACACTACTCATCTCAAATGTATATACTGTACTCTATACCATTACTGCATCTTGCCTATGCCGTTCGGCCATCGCTCATCCATATATATTTTTATGTACATATTCTTATTCATTCCTTTACACTTGCGTGTGTATAAGGTAGTTGTTGGGAAATTGTTAGATTACTTGTTAGATATTACTGCATGGTCGGAACTAGAAGCACAAGCATGCAAATAGTCTGGGTAGCCATTTGATTAGCTGTTCAGGAGTCTTATGGCTTTGGGGTAGAATCTGTTAAGATCTGTGAATCTGTCACATCTAGATTTGTAACGATCGTCTTGAGGAGAGAGATTGGACCAAGACGCAACGGGTAATGAAGACATGATGAATTTATTAAACAAGACGAAAACGAACTACACTTGATAATTAACAAAATAACATAGACAGACCTGAACTGGAAAAACTTACATAAACAAGCAGAACAGGAATAGACTACACAAACCGAAACAGTCCCGTGTGGCGCGACAAACACAGACACGGAAGACAATCACCCACAAACAAACAGTGAGAACATCCTACCTTAATATGGTTCTCAATCAGAGGAAATGAATTACACCTGCCTCTAATTGAGAACCATATCAGGTAACCCATTAACCAACATAGATACACATAACATAGAATGCCCACCCCAACTCACGCCCTGACCGACTAAACACATACAAAAACAACAGAAAACAGGTCAGGAAAGTGACAAGATTAGACTACTGCAATTCTCTACTCTCCAGCTATCCGGATAAAGCACTAAATAAACTTTCATTATTGCTAAATACAGCTGATAAAATCTTGACTAGAATCCCCAAAAATGTATCATATTACTCCAGTGCTAGCCTCTCTACACTGGCTCCCTGTTAAGGCTAGGGCTGATTTCAAGGTTTTACTGCTAACCTACATAGCATTACATGGACTTGCTCCTACCTATCTCTCCAATTTGGTCCAGCCATGCGTACTGTACGCTACGGTCACAAGATGCAGGCCTCCTTATTGTGCCTAGAATTTCTAAGCAAACAGCTGGAGGCAGGGCTTTCTCCTATAGAGCTCAATTTGTATGGAATGGTCTGCCTATCCATGTGAGGGATGCAGACTCGGTCTCGACCTTCAAGTCTTTAGTGAAGATGAATCTCGTCCGTGGGTCCTATGATTGAGTGTTGTCTGGCCCAGGGGTGCGAAGGTGAACGGCAACGCACTGGAGTGACGAACCGCCCTTGCTGTCTCTGCCTGGCCGGCTCCCCTCTCTCCACTGGGAATCTCTGCCTCTGACCCTATTATGGGGGCTGAGTCACTGGCTTACCAGCGCTCTTCCATGCAGTCCCTAGGAATGGTGCATCACATTGTGCCAGGCTTTTTTTGCTATACTCAACTTGAGTAGGTTGAGTCACTGATGTGATCTTCCTGGATGGTTTCAAGGCCTCTCGGGCTCGTGCGGTGGAGGAGATCTTCGTGGGCTATACTCAGCCTTGTCTCAGGGTAGTAAATTGGTGGTATGTTGATATACCTCTAGCGGTGTGGGGGCTGTGCTTTGGCAAAGTGGGTGGGGTTATATCCTGCCTGGTTGGACCTGTCCGGGATATCGTCGGAGAGGGCCACAGTGTTCCCCGACCTCCCCCTGTCTCAGCCTCCAGTGTCTATGCTGCAAAACGTCTATGTGCCGGGGGGGCTAGGGTCAGTCTGTCCGATCTGGTGAAATTCTCCTGTCTTATCTGGTGTCCTGTGTGAACTTAAGTATGCTCCCTCTAATTCTCCCATCTCTTTCTCTCTCTCCCCCCTCCCGGAGGACCTGAGCCCTAGGACCATGCCTCAGGACTACCTGGCCTGATAACTCCTGGCTGTCCCCGTCCCCAGTCCACCTGGTCCAGCTGCTGATCCAGCTTCTGCTGTTTTGCCCGTGGCTATGGAACACTGGCCTGACCTGTTCACAAGACGTGCTACCTTGACGTGCTGCTGCTCCAGTTTCAACTGTTCTGCCTGTGGCAATGGAATCCTGACCTGTTCACCGGACGTGATACCTTATCCCGGACTTGCTGTTTTCAACCCTCTTTCTCCCTCTCCCTCTCCCTCTCCCTCTCCCTCTCCCTCTCTCTCTCTCTCCCTCCCTCTCTCTCCCTCTCTAACGCACCTGCTGTCTCAACCGCTGAATGCTCGACTATGAAAAGCCATCTGGCATTTACTCCTGAGGTGCTGACCTGTTGCACCCTTGACAACCACTGTGATTATTATTTGACCCTGCTGGTCATCTATGAACGTTTGAACATCTTGAAGAATGATCTGGCCTTAAATGGCCATGTACTCTTATAATCTCCACCCGGCACAGCCAGAAGAGGACTGGCCACCCCTCAGAGCCTAGTTCCTCTCTAGGTTTCTTCCTAGGTTCCTGCCATTCTAGGGAGTTTTTCCTACCCGCCGTGCTTCTACATCTGCATTGCTTGCTGTTTGGAGCTTTAGGCCGGGTTTCTGTATAAGCACTTTGTGACATCTGCTGATATAAAAAGGGCTTTATAAATACATTTGATTTGTTTTGATTTAAAAGCTCTCATCTAACCTGGGGTGCTTTTATGCTGTTTGAACTGTCTGTTATTTAGAAACACTGACCAAAATTGGGATTGCTATCCTAATCATACCCTGTCACACAATGCAGTCTAAAAAATTTACCCATAGAGATAGATAGAGGACTGATCTTTGTATCTGTGCCATTATAGCGTCTGTGAAAGCTTGGGCAGCACATCTCCATTTTGAAGTAGTCAATTTTATTCTTCAGATTGGCTGATCCCTCCTCGCCAATGAAGTTTGCTGTAGCTAATAAAACAATTTTCCACCACCATTTTCAGATTTTAAGACAACTTATGATGTTGCACACCCTTGGCTGTTGTCGGAAAATCTGAAAATGGTTGTGTAAAAATTGTGTTTTAAGACAATACACATATTTGTCCTGTTTTTTTCAGATGGCACACCATTAACTGCCCTGTGCTTTAACTGCCATTAACTGCCCTGACAGATCAATAATGTTACATTACCATACTGACTAATAAAAGTCACATTTCACTGAAATAACATCAGAATATCAATCTTCAATCGTTTGGCTGATGGTTTCATCCTTTGATTCAGGTCTAGTCTGATTGAGACAAAAGAATAGCTAATGTTAGCCATCTTTTGGCCAGCTCTCTCTCTAGCTGGTACATCAACTGGCGAAAGCTAGCCAAGTTTACTTCTGAAACAGGACAAAACAAAGGCTACAAACCATTTCTGTACAAACAACAGCTGTTAGATAGTAATAATACCCACCTCATATCTCTATCTGACAGATAGCTGGAAGCTAGAGCTGACCTGGCTGTGGTAGCTACTAGCTAGCATAGCTAATTAATTCACCTTAACTGAGAGGGGATGAAACATTAGCTAACATTACATGTCAGTTACAATACTAGCTCAGCACTGCAAATAAACACTAGTTTCGTTTTTAAGATCAGTGAACTAAAGAGTAGCCAGTTTCTGCTCTGCTTGATTTTACAACTCAGTGAAAGAGCGCAACACACTGAACTATGCTCAACTCCCATGTGCTGGTCCAGCCAGCCTTCTAGAAACTGTGCCTTCACACAGACTGTCAGCCCGTTCTGCGGTGTCCGGCAGGTCCTGAACATTCCAAACATTCTGAGGCGTCCGTATGGTCCTAAAGCACACCGGTGATGCTTTTTGTATCACATTGCAATGATTAAAGTACAGTCAATAACACAATAGAAACATCTATATACAGTGTGTGCAAATGGAGTAAGGAAGTAAGGCAATACTTGGGTAAAAGTAAAGATGCCTTAATAGAAAATGACCGAAGTAAAAGTCACCCAGTAAAATACTTTTTGAGTAAAAGTCTAAAAGTATTGGGTTTTAAATATACACTACTGGTCAAAAAATGTAGAACACCTACTCAGTCAAGGGTTTTTCTTTATTTTTACTATTTTATACATTGTCGAATAAGTGAAGACATTAAAACTATGAAATAACACATATGGAATCATGTAGTAACCAGAAAGGTGTTAAACAAATCAAAATGTATTTTATATATCTTCAAATAGCCACCCTTTGTCTTGATGACAGCTTTGCACATGCTTGGCATTCTCTCAACCAGCTTCACGAGAGGTAGTCACCTGGAATGCATTTAAATTAACAGGTGTGCCTTCTTAAAAGTGTATTTGTGGAATTTGAGCCAATTAGTTTTGTTGTGACAAGGTAGAGGGGTATACAGAAGATAGCCCTATTTGGTAAAAGACCAAGTCAATATTATGGCAAGAATAGCTCAAATAAGCAAAGAGAAACGACAGTCCATCGTTACTTTAAAATCTCTACAGGATCAGTGCCCCCCCCCCCCATGGGACGGTTGAGCTAACGTAGGCTAATGTGATTAGCATGAGGTTGTAAGTAACATAAACATTTCCCAGGACATAGACATATCTGATATTGGCTTAAACTCTTGTTAATCTAACTGCGCTGTCCAATTTACAGTAGCTATTACAGTGAAATAATACCTTAATATTGTTTGAGGAGAGTGCACATTTATGAACATGAAAATGTATGAATAAACCAATTAGGCACATTTGGGCAGTGTTGATACAACATTTTGAACAGATATGCAATAGTTCATTGGATCAGTCTAAAACTTTGCACATACACTGCTGCCATCTAGTGGTCAGAAATATTTATTTGTATTATGTTTTACCATATCTAATGTGTTATATTTTCCTACATTAACTTCACATTTCCACAAACTTCAAAGTGTTTCCTTTCAAATGGTATCAAGAATATGCATATCCTTGCTTCAGGTCCTGAGCTACAGGCAGTTAGATTTGGGTATGTAATTTTAGGCGAAAGTTCATTAGAGTTACAAGCCTCAGAAATTGCAGCCCAAAATAAATGCTTCACAGAGTAAAAGTAACAGACACATCTCAACATCAACTGTTCAGAGGAGACTGTGAATCAGGCCTTCATGGTCGAATTGCTGCAAAGAAACCACTACTTAAGGACACCAATAAGAACAATAGACTTGCTTGGGACAAGAAACACGAGCAATGGACATGGGACCGGTGGAAATGTGTCCTTTGGTCTGGAGTCCAAATTGGAGATCTTTGGTTCCAACCGCTGTGTCTTTGTGAGAAGCGGTGTGGGTGAACGGATGATCTCCGCATGTGTATTTCCCACCGTAAAGTATGGAGGAGGAGGTGTTATGGTGTGGCAGTGCTTTGCTGGTGACACTGTCTGTGATTTATTTAGAATTCAAGGCACACTTAACCAGCATGGCTACCACAGCCCTCTGCAGCGATACGCCATCCCATCTGCTTTGCGCTTAGTGGGACTATCATTTCTTTTTCAACAGGACAATGACCCAACACACCTCCAGGCGGTGTAAGGGCTATTTTACCAAGAAGGAGAGTGATGGACCGCTGCATTAGATGACCTGACCTGCACAATCCCTCGACCTCAACCAAATTGAGATGGTTTGGGATGAGTCAGACGGCAGAGTGAAGGAAAAGTAGTCAACAAGTGCTCAGCATATGTAGGAACTCCTTCAAGACTGTTAGAAAAGCATTCCAGGGGAAGCTGGTTGAGAGAGTGCAAAGCGTGTGCAAAGCTGTCATCACGGTAAAGGGTGGCTATTTGAAGAATATCAAATATAAATATATGTTGATTTGTTTAACACTTTTGGTTACTACATGATTCCATATGTGTTATTTCATAGTTTTGATGTGTTCACTATTACTCTACAATGTAGAAAATAGTCAAAATAAAGAAAAACCCTTGACTGAGTAGGTGTTCTAAAACTTTTGACCGGTAATGTACTTAAGTATCAAAGTAAATGTAATCACTAAAATATTCTTAAGTATCAAAAGTAAAAGTATTTCCATATTTCCCATATTTACCATATTTCCCGTCCTGCTAACAATTCAAAATGCATCGAGTACTTTTGGGTGTCAGGGAAAACGTCTGGAGTAAAAGGTACATTCTTTTCTTTAGGAATATAGTGAAGTAAAATTAAAAGTTGTCAAAAATATAAATATTAAAGTAAAGTACAGATACCCCCCAAAACTACTTAAGTAGTACTTTACATTATTTTTTACATTACACCACTGTGTGCCCCAAATGCAATTCTGAAGTCTAATACATCAACAGTGCGATTTCAACTGATTCTTTACTTTTTTGTGTCAAATTAACTAATTATTGTCTTTTGTTGAATTTATATAACAACATTCCAACCTTGTTTAGCATGATATATTATAGTCCAATTGTGGCATGATTCCACTGTTTTCTATCGGTTTGCATCAGTTTCAATGGGGGACTTTTATTTTGAAGGCAATCCCTCGATTCCGCTATTGTTGCTCACGCTAATATTGTTCACAACACACTGGTCTGGTGACGAAGGGGTGGACTGTCTTTTCACATAACAATTACTGAAGCCTATCATATTGATAGCTTCCAATAGTTCATCAATTTGTGAATGATCAATACATTTTTACTACAGGCTCGCGAGATAACAGGACATGTTAGCGCCCGCTGGTTATCTTCCAAGCAATCAATAAGCTAGCTAGCTGTTTTGTTGGAAAGGAAGAAGTCCACCCGAAAAGAACGAGGCCTGGGGAGAATTATGGCAGCAACGCCGGTAGCTAATCGATAGATAGGTGAACTCTTGTTTTGTACTCATTATATGGTCGAATATATATTTAACCTCATAGCTAGATGATTTAGCTTGTCATTGAGTTAACGTTAGCTATGTTAGAACTGCAAGTGTCAAATATCCGAGCTAACTACACTTCTAACGTTACTTTAGCTAGCTTGCTAACTAACAGCTAACTCTAGCCTCTGTATACACATATACGCTTTATTTAGTTACGGTTTCAACAGCTCTCTTGTAGTACAATACGTTTTATGAGATATATTATAGCCAGCAATCTATTTTGACGTTAAACTTCAATAATCTACACTTTGTTGTGGCTAGCTTGCCAGCTGGAGATTTGTTAACGTTAGCTAGCTAAGTAGCCACTTAGGTCAAGTGCTAGGCGAAGTTATTTGACAGCTAGCTAGCTAACGTTGGTGAGCCAAAATGTTTAACAGTACAAGGTAGCTAGTTAGTGCACTTTAAAGTAAACATAATTCATATTAATTGATCTCAGGTATCTGCACAGAGGGAGCGTCCCATAATGACACCAACTGACAACCTTGCAGAATTTTAGCAACAAACATAAACAAGAGCCAAATGGTAAAGAACTCTCCAACGTCACTGTCCTCAGGGAATATGCCATATATCTTGTAAGTTTATGTGCTTATGTTTTAACTCTGTGTTTTACTCAGGTTTTGCAAGCATTCGAACATGGGTGACATGAAGACCCCTGATTTTGATGATCTTTTGGCTGCCTTTGACATCCCCGATGCCACCAGTTTGGATGCCAAAGAGACCATCCAGGAGAGTCACGATGAGGCAGAAGGTCAGCTGAAACACACAGGGATGTGTATGGATGACAGTTTATCTGTTCATCAAGCTGTGGGTGCATCTGATGTACCTGCTGTCAGTGTTATAGTGAAGAACACAAGTCGCCAGGAGTCGTCTGATAGTGGTGGAGAGAGAGAGGGCCCACACTTTGGACACCCATTGCAAAATGGTTTCAGGGGGTCAGGGGCCGCCATGGAGTCTCATCAGATAGACCACAGTGGTTCTAAGTCTTTTGTGTCTGCTTTGAATGGGGATGGCTCAAGAGGACTCTTAGGGAAGACCCCCGTCCAGCACAAACTTGAAGGAACGCCATCCTTCTCACACTCCTTTTCCCAGTTCAGCCCCATCTCTAGTCCAGAATCTGAAGACAGCCGAAGCAATGGAGTTGATATCCGTCCAAAACAAGAGAGACCCTACTTCCCTGCTGCCTCTATATTTATGTCTGCAGAACCCCCAATGTCAGACAATCAGAAAAAACAGCTGTCTTACAGCATGTTTGACAAGTGCCATGAAGTAGACTGTGACGTACCTGAGAGCCTTCCAAGAAGCAAAAGAGAATCTATCGAAGCAGAGGATACCAGGACAGAGAAGCCTGACAGTAATGTCAGTGACCAGAAGGAAAAGGGAGATTGTCATAGTAGTGCAATGCTCCCTACAAATGATCATAACACTATTGAGTCAAGCAGTAATGTTAATATAGTGGCAGCGTCTAATATGCCCACCTCTCATCCATGTGTCAAAACTCCAACATCAAAACTATCGTCATGCCTTGAGGCATTAGTGGCTCTAAATGCCAGAAAGGATCCCAGTGAACAACCAAACTATCAAGACTTATCATTGGCTCATGATGGTACCATAAAGGTTAGTCCAAAAGTGCCCATGTCACCACAAAGTCCCAGGAGTCCTCTTGAAGCTGTGAAGCGGTTAATGAAACCACCTGACAGTCCTGTCAGCATTTGCAGTAACAGCAGTGGCAAGGGATCCCCTGCACTGGCATCTGGCTCACCCCCAGCCATACCGAGGGTCAGAATAAAGACCATTAAAACCACGACTGGGAAAATCCAGCGCACGGTTACCAGTGTAGTACCTGATTCAGAAAACGAGGACGTTCACTCTGTTGAGTCCTCTCCATCTCAGAGTATTGTTGAGGATGCCTACCCTGGTTTGTCTCCCTATCCCTCTCATAATGTGATAAGTGATATTATTGTTGATATGCCCATCAAAAGTACACCAGTTGGTGCTCTGCCATCAAAGGTTACTGATACTAAATTAGAGGGGTACTCCAAGAGGCCAGGACAAATGCAGTCCGCAACTATTTTTCATAATACAAGTAGTCCTGTTATGAGGTCTATGCCAGTTGCCCAGCATGGGCCTTCTACACAAAAGAGGATTTCATCAGTTCAAACAGGCAACTCTCCCAATACAAGCTTGCTTCCCAAGGCAATGCACTTAGCTAACCTGAACCTAGTCCCTCACAGTGTTGCTGCCTCAGTCGCAGCACGCTCCACCTCCCATCAACAGAGCCAACAACACACACTTTCCTCTTCTATGGTGTGCAGCACTGTCCCATTGGTACACCAAGTGAAAAAAGCTGCCCCTAATCCACGTGCTGCCATTCCTAGCACAGCAGCAGGAACTTTAAACAGACTGTTAAATAATGCCAACCCTGTACCCACATATGTACCCAACCTAAACCCACCACCTGAGAGCAACATCAACTTGCCACCACGTGGATATTGCTGCCTGGAGTGTGGGGACTCCTTTGGGGTAGAGAGGAGTCTTGCTTATCATTATGGCAGGAGGAGTGTGCACATTGAAGTAGCCTGCACCCACTGTGCTAAGACCATGGTATTCTTCAACAAGTGTGCCCTGCTGGCACATGCACGGGAACATAAGAACAAAGGTGTGGTGATGCAGTGCACACAGCTCTCCATGAAGCCCATAGCAGAGGGACAGATGTTTGCACCCTTGATCACTGAATCCTCTGTGCATGTGGGCTCCCATGTGCCCCCATTATCCTCACCTAAAAGCCAACCAGTCATGCCCCTCTATCCAGACAAAGTCATCCGCCACAGACTCCGCTGCCTCGAGTGTAACAAGCAGCTATCAGACTACAAAGGTCTCGCAGGCCATTACCAGAGGTTGTCGGAAGAAATGGAGGGACTGGTGAGTAATAAAAAATTATTATAATTGCTGAAATGTTCAGTATCATAGGCCAGGTAATAATGAGAGTATTTCTATATGTTTTGCTCTGTGTTCTTTTGTCATATATAGATGTGTAAGGTGTGCTCAATGCTGCTACCCAACAAGTGCAGCTACCGGGCTCACCAGCGTATTCATGCCCACAAGTCCCCTTATTGCTGCCCTGAGTGTGGAGCACTGAGTCGCTCCGTGGACATACAGAAGCATGTGAAGGAGAACTGTCTTCACTATGCACGCAAGGCTGGCTATAAGTAAGTCATTACTAAAGTATATGCTCAGTGGATACATAACACAAAAGTATTCTTATAATGTTGTCCACCTTTTTGTAAATCCTTTTTCTTCTAGGTGTCTTCATTGTGATATGGTTTTCACGTCATTTAATGTGCAGAAGAGTCACATTGAGGAGAAACACTGTGAGGTCTTCTATAAGTGCACCATCTGTCCTGTTGCTTTCAAGTCTTCTGGTGGATGTCAAATGCATTTGACAACTAAGCACAATGCCAGCAAAGTGTCCCCTCAGTGAGTTTGTGTAACTAAATGCATGTTCTGAAATGGGCATATTTGCTAACACATCTTGAAGTTTGACATGATTGATTTCAATGCTGTTTATGTTCTAATTGGGTTGTTTTTCTGTTCCAGGTTAATCTTCAAGTGTTCTTGTGAAACAGTGTTCAAGAAAAAGCAGTTATTGCTTCAGCACTTCTATCAGAACGCCAAAAAGCGTGCTACCTGTGTGTTCAAGTGCCCTGAGTGCACTTCAATCTTCACCCAAAAGCAGCCGTTAATGCAGCACTTCAAGGTATGGCATCATCCTCATCTTCAATCTAGTCACATTGACATAAAATGGGGCACATAATGCTAAGTTTTAGCTCTGTCTTTTTAAAAGCTGTCTGTCTATATTACAGGGGGTGCATGGAGGAATCTTCAAAGAGGAGGTGGAGAAAAGCACAAAACCACCAGAGATGACTGCACAGCACCAAGATGTTACCTCGGGATTCCACCAGCCAAAGGTAAACACTCCCATTAAACACTCAGATGGAACCAGAAAAAGGGCCAACTTGGCCGCTCGAGACAGCAACCCCAATCTGAAGAATGCTGGCTGGAACTGTGGAGAGTGCCTACACTGGCTGCCTGACCGAGAAGCCTATGTCTCTCACATGAAGAAAAGCCATGGGAGGGTGAGGATCAACTTTGTAATTTTATTGCGCATTCAAACAAATTAGCTGCAGCATTTATACTATAGGACAGATGATAATTTAGGGACCACCTCAGATGTGGGATTTACAACGTTCAGGCCCCTTAATGAAATGAAATAATTCCCAAGTCAGCTCAACCCTTAATTAAGTAAATCTGCTCTCTGTGCATTCTGTAGTCATTGAAGAGTTATCCATGCCGGCAGTGTGAGAGGTCTTTCAATTCCTCTACAAGTTTGAGAAGACACATTCGCAATGACCACGATGGAAAGAAAAATACATTTACCTGCTGGTGAGGGTTTCATCCTGAAATCTACATTACAGGGCCCGGTTTCCCAAAAGCATCTTAAGGCTAAGTTCATCTTTGGAACCATAGGATCCTATTGTTCTAAGATTAACATAGCCTTAAGATGCTTTTGGGAAACTGGGCCCAGTACATTACTTCCTGAAAGATTGGGGCATAACTGGCACTTATTGGCTGCTGGGTGGCTCTACAGTAAATGGACAAACATGTAAAAACAAAACGGTGGTTACCACATTTTCTGACTATTTTTAGTATGATATAATTGATTCTTATTGTGCAGGTATTGCACAGATGAGAGGACAACATTCACTACAAACATCATGTTGAAGAACCACATCAGTTTGATGCATGGGATCAAAAATCCAGACTTCAGTCTGTTAAAATCAGCCCCTCTGGATAGCAGTAAAGCCTTGGGAGAGGTGATTTTTCTTTTAAAAGTAATACCAATATGTATGATCTGTCATATTTAATTTGTTCAGCATTTTACACATTGTCAAAAAAAGACACTTTTTAAATAGAATTATCTTTAACTTTGATATGCAGGGGCCTGTTTCAAAGAGACCTGCTGTGGAGTCTGAGGGGAAGGAAGGCGCTGCCCTAGAAGGCTCCCCCGCCAAGCGTCTGAAACATCAGTTTCGCTGCTCAAAGTGTGGCTTCACCACAGAGGATGGCACACAGTTCCAGAAGCACATACCTCAGCATAAAACTGATGAAAACACTCCCCAATGCCTGCACTGTGGATTATGTTTTGCATCCCAGCTATCTCTCAACAGACACCTGTTTATTGTGCACAAAGTCAAAGAGCCTGAAGAAGAGAGGAAAGAAAGGATGGACATGGAGTACGAGTGCAGAAAGAAGCAGGAAGAGGACGTGGGGAAAGCAGTGGGTGTGAATGAGAGAGAGGACTTGCCACCACCATTAGTTAAATCTGACCCCCAACGGCCAGAGGATCCAACCAGGTTGCACTGTGAGCCTGCAGTAAGACTGACTGTAAATCCACATACAGCTTTCACCTAGAGTTTCATGGATAGTGTCATCAGCAGGCAAAATAAAATCAATGAGAGCAATTTTGAACTTCATAAAAGCTGCGATCTCCATTTCCTTGGGTAATAGTAGTTTAACTTCAGATGCTTGACATGCTGCACTAAAGTGGTACCTTTTTTATTTTTTGCCTTTAAACTAAATGCTTTTTGTGTTTCTCAAAGCCTTGGTACTGGCAGTTGTTCCAAATCAATTGAGAAGATTAAATTAATTTTGGGAAAAGATTATCATGAATTATTTACTTTATTTTACCTTTGAAGCTTGCAAGTTTTGTATTGTATTAAATGTCTTTAAATGCCTCTGGTACATAACCACACCCACCTGTAAAGGCACAGGGTCTGGTTCATCAGTATTCTCTAGTGACCCCAGTTATATCAGTTACGTCCCTCAGGCTTACCTCATATTTAGTTTACATTTACATTTAAGTCATTTAGCAGACGCTCTTATCCAGAGCGACTTACAAGTTTCATATCATAATGACTTTGCTTTAGTGTATGGAAGCCATATCATATGCTTGGTTTCATATTTTTGGCCTTATTAAATGCATAATAATAGATGGCGCTTCAAGCAGGTCGTGGCTAAACTGATGTTATGTAACAGTATTACAACTTCTATCATACTGTATGTTGAAATATTTACTCTTACCTAGGTACCATTTAGCACAGATTATATATTTTATATCCATTCCATACCAAAAATAGTTTCACATTCATTTATTATGAAAGCCGGCTAAACTACCCAAATAGCACTTTTCTACAAGATCAAATACAGGTGTTGGAGTTAAATGCCTTGCTAAAAGATATTACCTTTTTTTTACTACTGATTTTGTAGCTTGGTAAAAGTGAGCTTTCATTAATTTGAAATGCTCTTATATCTATATTCAACGTAGTGGTGACTTGTCTTAGTGATGTCATTGATGTTTTTCTTGGTTAATTGTTATCTTTGGTGAGTGTGAGAAAGCATCTGTTTTGCAAGATAATGCAGGGTGTTGGAAGTGGCTCATTGCCAGCAGTGTACTAAGGCAATTAAACGAGCAGTGATTTAAATGTAAAGGGTTAGAGCATGTCTGAGTGCATGTGAACATTTTGAAATAAGCTGATGATGGAGACCTGTGCGGCTGTTTCTACCTCCATGGTGTATGGCAGTGATTGTTAAACTTGGGATGTTTTGGGAGATTTCACCTTTTGTTGCAAGCAATGTAAAATTAATTGTTATTATTCTCAATGTATATTATCTCCCACAATATTAAATTTTATAAATTACTTTGGAGATTATTTATAGTCACATTGACTTATCTTGTAAACTTTCTATTAAAGTGCTGTATGAACTGTTCATTTTCTAGTGGTTATCTGATAGTCAGTGTTCACCCGAAACAGAGCCACTGTTAAAACGCAGTGTCTATGAAACTTCACATCTCAGTGTTTTTATATAGCCTGTCAAGAGAAACTTTGTACTTTTGATAATATGTACAATATTATGGACATGTAAACTAATCCATCATGTACACAGTAGCTAATGAACCCTTTATATTTGCAGCATTTCTTAATCCATCACATATATATTCAACCTGCATCGGCCATTGTGCCTTGCTGTAATGTTTACTTCAAATAACTGCAAATAAACATGAACGTGTCAGCATAAGCATCCTTTGTCCTGAAATGATCCCTTCTGGTATGGCTGATATCCCTTCTATGACAATGTTCTGGAGAAAAAAAATATGTTTGCCCTTCAAAAGGTTTTTTTCTCAGTCCAGTCAAACCAATATGGCTAGTATCTCCCCCAGTCTCCCCAACCGACTGGACAATATGATGCGCCAAATCCAATCCCAGTCAAGTAATAAGCAGTAGCCAGCGGTGTTGATAATGAATGACTTCATCTCATTTCAATAAACGGCGCGTGATCATATAAATGCTGGTGCTGTGACACGAGAGCACGAAATTCCCAAGAGCAGAGCAAAGGGTGGTTTTAACCTTGACAAGTAGCCTACCATATTCTGTACACAAATACTGTAGTTTTATAAAAAGGATGACGAGAGGCACATTGACCTGCAAATCGGGACTTCTTTCTTGCTTTGTTTTAATCTCATACATAGGTATGACATCTTCGATGAGTCTCAATTTAAATGAACTTAGAAATAAAGTTTCAAACATCAAGGTAAATCAGAGGGGAAGTTTATGGGCAACTGGTAAGTTATTGTCATTTAGAAAGTGTCACTAGCAATTATGTCAAAATTGAGGCTAGAGCAATTTATTACTTTACAATTTAATTTTGATGTCATGTTATATCACCATAATATGTTGGTTTAGTTTAGTGAGCTAACTCTGAATAATTTCGTTTACTATTTGTGATTAGTCATGTATTGATAACATTTTAAAATGTATATTTTGCCCTTAGGCCATTTCATGGGCAAGAAAAGTGTGGATAGCTCGTTTTTGGAGTCTTCCTTTGGGGGTGGAAAGATCCCTTTTGGAGTTCAGTCTGCCAACCCCGAGCGCAAGGCAGAGAGTTTGACAGAGTTGTTAATTGAAGAGGTGCTGAAAAGGGCTCTACAGACTCCGCAGAAACGGGGCTTTAGATCGGGTGAGTTAAAAGGGGTTTAAGGTATCTACTGTAAGTGAATGGTGTATGTTGATGTTGGGTTCTTATTGTACATGTATCACATTCCATATGATACATTCATGTGCAAGTAGTAGCCTATACTGTATGTTTGTGTACCCTACCAACAGAGAGTACATTAATTACCGTCTCTGCCTATATCAGCCTAATGCCAGATTGGTCGCAGGCACATGCTGCGTTGTAATTTCCCTTGTGTATTTCGTGTAGACCTAACAGCACGATGTATTTTTATTTCATTTGTTAAATTTTTAGGAGGCGGTTTTCCTGATGAAATTACTGGACAACATTTGAACCAACAGAAATAAACTGAGAAGGCAAAGGGCACGCAACACCTGTACGGTATCAACCCACAAAGAAGATGAATGGAGGATTTCAATAAAGTGATCATATCGACATTCGCAAGATGTTCATCTAAACCAGCGTTTCTCAAACTCGGTCCTCGGGACCCTAAGAGGTGCACGTTTTGGTTTTTGTCCTAGCACTACACAGCTGATTAAAATAATAAAATAATCATCAAGCTTTGATTATTTGAATCAGCCGTGTAGTACTAGGGCAGAAACCAGAACGTGCACCCCTTTGGGTCTCCAGGACCAAGTTTGGGAAAGCTGAGCTAAACTAGCCTAATGTATTGTTTTATTAAAAAGTAATATATATACATATATTTCGCCCCATAATTATACACTATTGTAGTGCTTCTCATATCTGAATAAAACTTGAATAACAAAAATGTTTCATGTTTTGAGGCAATTTAGGTCACAATCACCCACATTTATCATATAAAATAAAGCCTGTCCACTACACTTATTGTTTTAGCAATGAATCGATGTATCAACGCTTCTTTACATTATAAACGGATAATCTGTTCAGCCTTAGAGCTTATCCCCTTCACATCACTTAATGCTTTGATTATCAATGATGTGTGATGTGAAGTTATACCAAAGATTATATTGTACATAAACCTTATCCATATGTGGTTATACACTGAACAAAAATATGAACGCAACATGTCAAGTGTTGGTTTCATGAGCTGATATATGAAAGATCCCAGAAAATGTTTCCATATGCACAAAAAGCTTATTCCTCAAATGTTACATCTCTGTTAGAGAGCATTTCTCATTTGCCAAGAGAATCCATCCACTTGGCATATCAAGAAACGGATTAAACGGCATGATCATTACACAGGTGCACCTTGTGCTGGGGGCAATAAAAGGCCCCTCTAAAATGTGTAGTTTTGTCACACAACACAATGCCACAGATGTCTCAAGTTTTGAGGGATCGAGCAATTGGCATGCTGACCAGGGGCGGAGCCAGAGGGGTGTCCAGGTTGGCACTGGACACCCCTAACATCTGATTGGCCACCCTGGGTGCCACCCTAAAATGTAATTCGCTACTGGCAGTTTGATGCTGATTGACATCTCATTTCACCTCTTGTTGAAATAAGCATTTATTTTGACGTTAGGTGACGCATTTTTTCAAATCGAGGACGAGGAAGAGAGAATATTAACGATACAGAAGAAGAAGAAGAAGAAGAAGAAGAAGAAGAAGAAGAAGAAGAAGAAGAAGAAGAAGAAGAAGAAGAGATAATATTTCCACAGCTTCACGAGCTATTTTCGCGATTGGCGAAAGCATCAGATTTGAAGTAAGTTTTAAGGTTTAGCATCGGGTTTAGGTTTTCTGAACAACTTCTACGAAAGTTGAGTCGCTGTGTAAATTAACTTTAAACCTTTGTCTCCATTAACAGACAGTTAATCAGATAAGAGAGATCGGTTCCCAATTTAGCCTAACATTATGTTTACATCTGTTCTAGTAATACACGCATATACAGTGCATTGTCGTAAATTACAGTATACGAATGTTTAGCTAATGTGCGGTAACTAATAGGCTACAGCTGTCAGTGTTCAGCAAGTTAACATTCAGCAATTTGAAATCCATTAACTCAGTTAGATTTTCGTACTTGAACTCAAAACCAACAATTGTTATTATCAAACTGTTAATGTTACTCAAAATATTACCACAAATAAACATGAAAAGAAAGGGAGAGATATCAGACTTCTTTTTAAAGAAGCACAAACAGGCAGATCAGGTGCAAACAGACCCCAGCTCTTGCATCACCACTGGACCCCAGAGCAACTCCCTACCTACCTGAGGCTAGTCAGAGTCAGTGTGGTCAGACTTCACAAGGACTCAGTCTACCACCACCAGGTCAGAGTATCTAGCAGGCAGTCAGTCACATGCACAGTTCAGAATTTAAGTTTAGCTTCAGTTTGTAATAGATTATTTTGTCAGATTAAGCCTCACTTTAAAATGTTGGTTGTTGATTCATGTGTGTTTTTGATGGCTGTGGCATTGTCATTGTGATTATACACTAATGGTTCTTGTGTTATTTTAATGTAATAGATGTATCTAGGGATGACACAGAGCAAGACAGTGAGCCAGAGCTGCCAGGAGATGTCATCGAGCCCCTCCCAACTGCATCAAGCACCAGATATGCTGTTCCAAAAGGACCCAATGGTAGGCCTATACTTTAAACTACACATTTTAGTTAGCAGCTGTTAGTATCTAATCTTGTGGATCACTTAATTATACATTTCTATAGAGATATGACACATTATTTAATGTGTATTTCAGACATTTCAAGATCCAGAGAAGAGGGTCCTGTACAGCTGTGTTTGAAAACATTTCCCAGAACTCAGCATGGTACTAGGAAAAGGGCTTTCTACAGCTCCTGGTATAAGGACAATTCATGGCTTGAATATTCTGTAAGTCAGGATTTGACTTATTGTTTCACATGTAGGCATTTTTCTCTGCCCAATGCACCTGAATCTGCCTTCACATCACAGTCAGGTTTTTGTAACTGGAAAAAGGTGCTGTTTAAAGATTCTGGGTTTAAGCTCCATTCGAAGGCAGAGCATCATATCAATGCTATGTATGCTTGGAATCAGCATAAAAGGGCTATTGACAGCAACTCATCAATGTTAGATGTCAGAAATGAGGACCGGAAAAAGAAAGTGGAGGAAAACTGTACTGACATTAAAACAATTGCAGATGTGCTCCTATTAACTGCCACTCAATATATAGCGCAGAGGTCATCGAGAGTCTAATGACTCTCACAACAAGGGTAATTTTTTACAATCTTAGAAGAAATAGCAAAGCATGACCCTCTCATAGAGAAAATTATGAATGTGGCAATGCTAAGTACACAAGACACCAAATCCAGAACAAAGTTATTGAGGGCTTAGCTGAGATGGTACAAATGGAAATATTAAGAGAAGTAAAAGAAAGTGAAGTTTTTAGTGTAATTGCAGATGAAACCAAATATTTTAAAGAAAAAATAACAAATGTCTTAAGTTGTGAGGTACTATTACAACGGGACCATCCACGAAAGCTTTTTACACTTTCAGTCAGCTGAAAGATAAGATGCAGCAGGTCTCACAAAAATGATAATTGATTGCCTTGAAAAACATGATCTGGAATACAGAAATAATCTTGTGGGGCAAGGCAATGACGGTGCATCCGTCATGAGCGGAAACCATTCTGGTGTCTGCACGAATTAAAAACAGTGCAAGATTAGTATTTTTTTGTGCACTGTAATGCACATTGTTTGAATTTGGTTCTTGTCGATGCTGTAAAATCAGTGCCTGAGGCAGTTTACTGTTTTGCTCTCCTGCAGAAGCTTTATAACTTTGTATCTGGCTCGTACGTTCATCTCAAGTGACTTGTAGTTCAGAAAGAGCTGTATCCACAGCAGCAGCCCAGGGAACTACAGAGACTTACAGATGTAAGGTGGGCATGCAGATACAGTACATGGCATGGCCGTAATCTGAGGGACAGTCTTTCAGCAGTTCTGAGAGTGCTACAGGATATCACACTTGAAAATAGTGGTGATAGATCAGTGGAGGCAAGGGGCCTTCTTTCTCAAATAGATTTACATTTACACTTTTGGCTTTTGGTTACCTTTTTGGTTACCATTTACACTTTTGGTTACCTTTTGTAAAGTGCTTGGTGATGCTAAATGTCTTTCTGACATGCTCCAATCAAGCTCTCTTGACCTAGCAAGGGCTGTGGATCTAGTAGGTGCCCTTACAGACACATACAGGACTACAGAAGTGAGGGTTACTTTGTAGAACTATGGAAAGAGGTTGAAGAGATGGCAGAGCATTGCAAAAAAAGTGTACAAACAGTGTGTAAAAGACAGCCTAAAACAAGCTTAAGATTTCACGACTCATTGATGAGCACTGTAGGACAGAAAAATAGTGACAAAAGTGATGGTGAGAGCTTCCAAAGATCGGTCTTTTATCAGGTGCTTGACAGTCTCGCAGAGGCGTTTTTCAAAGAAGAATTGTGAGATAATGCAAGGGGTCCAGTCTTTCAACCCAAAGAGTACAACATTCTTGAATGAGGAGCCTTTGAGTCAGATTTAGAGGACCTCAAACATGAGTGTCATCAAACCAAGCGGCGTCTTGATAGGAGAGAGAAAAGTGGAAGGGACAGACCGTCTACTCTCCTTGACTTTGTTGTGTTTCTAGAACCTTATAAAGAGGTCTTCCATGAGCTATTTCTACTTTGTAAGATTTCTGTTGTTACACCAGTCAGCAGTGCTTCTTGCGAGAGAAGCTTCTCAGCTTTAAAACTGATTAAATCCCACCTTAGTACAACAATGGTTGATGACATGTAAAGTCACCTCAGAATTCTCAGTGTTGAGTGAAGGAGGGCACGCTCCCTCAACATGGATGAGTTTGTGAAACATTTTGCCAGTTCTCACCAGAACCTCAGAATTATGCTGTTTTAAATCTAGCTAGGATCATTTGGAACTTAAGCGGTCCCTCTGGTCATGGTTAACCTGCACTGTGTACTAGCTAGGACACTGACATTCTAAAATGATATATCCAAAGGGTATCATGTCACACAGATTTAATTTGGTCTTGATTAGGCCAATTCCAAAACGTTTCTTTGCTATTAGTTAACATAATATATATGAGCATAAATATGATACTGTAAGTTTGTAATATTGATGGGCACCAAAAAAATTGAAATAATTTATGCCTGGCATGTCAAATTGCAGTGTGTTTTTTTGTAAATAAACAATGCAATTTATGTAACACACAAATGCTATCTTATCTCCTTGGTGCTTGAGCTTTATTTTCTGAAAATACTTTGGATGTTGAACACTTATAGACCCAGATTATATATTCATGAAAACAGTGACCCAAGTCTCTCCTGTGTGTGTGTGTGTGTGTGTGTGTGTGTGAGAGAGAGAGAGAGAGAAAGAAATTGAGCTGCAGTTCTGAGGTAGAGACAGTGACTATTCATAGTATGTTGAAGAATTACAGTGAAGTAACCCTTTTGGACCATACTATCACACTATCACCACATTTAAGAACTCCGGGTTAAGTGAATTATCCCTTCTACCTCTAATCAGCAATCATAGGAGTCATTCATGCTCCTTAGATGCCAGGTTAGGGTTACACACACATTTTCTGTCATGGTCTATGGACCCCCTGAAGTAGCCTTGGCCAACCCATGTATAAAACTCTAGTTCCGGCACTGATGCTGACTGCAGGAATGTCCACCAGAACTGTTGCCAGAGAATGTAATGTTAATTTCTCTACCATAAGCCACCTCCAACGTGGTTTTAAATAATTTGGCAGTAGGTCCAACCAGCTTCACAACTGGCAGACCATGTGTATGGTGTCATGTGGGTGAGCGATTTGCTGATGTCAACGTTGTGAACAGAGTGCTGCATGAAACTACGGACAATGAACACAATTGCATTTTATCGATGGAAATTTGAATGCACAACAATACAGTGATGAGATCCTGAGGCCCATTGTGAGGCCCTTTTTTTTTCAAGGTATCTGTGACCAACAGATGCAAATCTATATTCCCAGTCATGTGAAATCCATAGATTAGGATTTAATTCAATTGACTGATTTCCTCATTAACTGTAACTCAGTAAAATCAATGAAAATGTTGCATTTATATTTTTGTTCAGTATAGTAATGACAGTGATAGATGAGTCAGGCGCGCCAGAAACCTGGATCGCGAGCCTACCACTCCATTTCACACCATGGATGAAAGCACATTTAATTTATTCCCAGTATGGGACCTCCTATGTGTGCAAGCGCCCCCAAAAATGTTGCCTAATCATAGAATTACATACAATCCCTTTTAATTCAATAGGATCTCCGTAGGTGTAGTAGTAAAGATTTGTCATTTAACTTTTAAAATGTATTACCTTATATTCTGGCATAAACACAACCAGTCATGATGTTTTCATCTGATTGTCAAACAGTCACTTCAAATGGCTCCTTTACTAGGCTACACGTTCATCCACTCGCAACATATTTCCAGCCTCCAAACAGTGGTGAATGGAAAGATACATATTTTATACAAAACACCAAAAAGTGTAATAACATTTCGAGATTGTCATTAGGACAGAATGTATTCGTCCACTGCTGTCCGCGCGCATCTCGGTGTCTGCCAATCATCTCTGCCTTGACAAAATGTAAATGTTCTCTTAGAACCACATCGGATTTTGGAGTTTAGGCTATATCACCAGTTAAGTCCATTTGCTCAATTCTCTGACATAAGGTAGCCTAATGATAAGCATAAATAATGGTGCTATAGCCCAATTGTCTTGACATTTTGTTTGAATGATTGTGACAGGCTCATGTTTTACCGGTATGGCGTACCACCGCTATTTCTTTTGCAGGCGTGCGCGTTCACGCGAAGGGGGAGCTTTTCGGCACTACACTCGGACGCCATACCTGACCGACTATACATTCACCTCCGGCTTCACACCCAAGATTGTGGAAGGCGAGAAAAAACAACTAACCAATGGTTTCCACTAGATAGAACAGCCACAAAGTCAAAATTGCTGTCGTAAAAAAAAAGAAGAAGCTTTTTTTGTCTTAATTTAAGGTTAGGTTTAGGCATATGGTTAGCAGTGTGATTGCGGTTAGGTTTTATCAGGTTTTAAGAAGATACTTTGTAGAATTATTTTTTATTTTTTTACTTTATGGGGTTGGCTGGCTGTGGTTATAACTTCCGGATACTACTTCCGGGTTTATGCCTAGCTAGCTGCATGTGTTTTTAGCATTATGCCGCTCATAGTAATGTGTGGTTTTCCATGTAGTGGCAAAACACGAAGAGCGGTGGAATTACAGGAATACTTTGAACAGAATACAGAGAGAAAGGTTCACATTGTAGGAGATGGAAAGTTGGGAATTGAGAAGAATGCTGTATACGCAGGTATGCTGAGAGTTAGCTGATTATCTTGCTACAGTTGTTAGCTAGCTAAACGTCTTAGCTAACAGTAGCTAGCTCATATATGCCTTTCAACCACAAGAGGTTGGTGGCACCTTAATTAAGGAGAACAGGCTCGTGGTAATGTTTGTAGCGGAATGGTATCAAATACACGGTTTCCATGTTTTTGATGCCATTCCATTCCGTTTCAGACATTATGAGCTGTCCTCCCCTCAGCATTCTCCACTGCCCAACCACTTTGTTCTGGGCAATGTTGCTGTTGCCATGCATGTAGCCTACACCTTTCTGTACCGACTGTTCCCGAGATTATAGAAATATAATTAATTATAGTTATGTGGTTCTAACTTGCTGTTCTAGCATAGCTAACGTATATGCCTCATGCAGCACGACACATCTCCTTCGACAATACTGTTGATCAGGCCTGTGGAATGTTGTCCTACTTCAATGGCTGTGCGAAGTTGCTGGAACTGGAACACTGTCGTACCCTTCGACCCAGAGCATCCAAAATATGCTCAATGAGTGACATGTCTGAGTATGCAGGCCATGGAAGAACGGACATTTTCAGCTTCCAGGAATTGTGTACCAATCCTTGCGACATGGGGCCATGCATTGTCATGCTGAAGCATGAGGTGATGGCGGCGAATGAATGGCATGACAATGTGCATTCAAATTGCCATTGATAAAATTGTGTTCATTGTCCATATATGCCTGCCCATAACCAACATAGGGCAAACCGCTCGCCTACACGATGCTGTCTGCCATCTGCCTGTTTGATACCGAGATAAATCTGTGAAGAACGCACTTCCAGCATGCCAGTGGCCATCAAAGGTTAACATTTGTCCATTGAAGTATGTTACGACGCCAAACTGCAGTCAGGTCAAGACTCTGGTGAGGATGACGAGCACGCAGAGGATCTTCCTATGACAGTTTGTGCAGAATTTCATTGGTTGTGCAAACCCACAGTTTCATCAGCTGTCCGGGTGGCTCGTCTATGACCATCCTGCAGATGAAGAAGCAGGATGTGGAGGTCCTGGGCTGGCGTGGTTACATGCAGTCTGCGGTTGTGATGCCGTTGGACGTACTGCCAAATTTTCTAAAACAATGTTGGAGGCAGGTTATGGTAAAGAAATTAACATTCAATTCTCTGGCACCAACTCTGGTGGATATTCCTGCAATCAGCATGCCAATTGCACGCTCCCTCAACTTGAGACATCTGTGGCGTTGTGTGTGACAACTGCACATTTTAGTGGCCTTTTATTGTTCCCATCACAAGGTGCACGTGTGTAAGGATCATGCTGTTTAATCAGCTTCTTGATATGCCACACATGTCAGGCGGATGGATTATCTTGGCAAAGGAAAAATGCTCACTAACAGGGATGTAAACAAATTTGTGCACAACATTTCGGGGAAATAAGCTTTTTGTGTGTATGGAACATTTCTGTGATTTTTACTTCAGCTCATGAAACGTGACCAACACTTGACATGTTGCGTTTATATTTATGTTCAGTCTACAACCAGTTAGCACTTCGGACATTTCTGAGTTTCCTAGTTCCAACTAGCACGTGAACGCAGCATGTGCCAATATTGCCCCATACATTCCTCCCCTTGTGTATTAACAACAGTGAAGCAATAGCCAATAAATAGGATATTGATTGTAGTTCCAGCTCACATATTAACATTGTTGATATGTGTCACAGATTCTCAGAATGAGAAAAATGTAAGAGGATCTCTAAGAGCTGAAGCAGAGAGGTGAGTGTACTGCTCATAGATTGTGTAAAGTTGCTGCCTCTATTTCCAGAATCAAATTTGATTTGTTTTGAAGTTACAGATAAGAATTCATTAAAAATGTTGCTTTGTTGCATTAGGAGAATCAACAAAGAGGATATTGTAATTCTGGATTCATTGAACTATATCAAAGGTAAATGTTCTCCATTTGTTTTTTATAATTGATTTTGATCGATATTGCAAATAAAAGTGTGTGGGTGGCTATGGCAATAAGGTGCTTTCTACGTACATCACCTAAACGTCTTTAAATTTGTGTTTCTTCTATTGTAATCCATTAGGTTACAGATATGAACTTTTTTGTCTGATCAAACACACACAGACGCCTCACTGTCTGGTATGTGATATGTTGATGGAAAACATGATTTTAACAGTGGCTGTGCATGATACCCCTTGGGGTAGACTAGCCATTATGGGTGGGTGGAGTTTGCACTCTGTTTCAAATTTAGGACCACCATGGCGTACATTGCTTATGTAGTTTAGGTGTACGCTACCAATCAAAATATGCTTTCTTTAATTCATGATATTTGTTTTCTCGGTGACACTGAGATTTACCTCTTAATTGTACCATATTTATTCATGAAGGTTTACTGTTTGACGTCAGCCGAAGTGAGCTCAACATGGAACACAGAAAGGGATGTTGAAGAGCAGTACACTCAGGAGATGTAAGTAGACCAAGTTACTTTCCCTTGGACAATTTTTATTTTGCTCACAGGATTTATAAGAGCTAAAGACAGTACTGCTCAAAGACCCGCCTTGTTCTCAATGAGTCATTGTATGTCTAAACAACATAGCCATCTCCACATTTTAACAAATTCAGACTACTTTTTGAAAACGTTTTAAGATACCATTGGTGCCTAATTCTTGCTCATGTTGTGTTATTGCCTAAATTGGTAGGGAAACACATTGACAAATTGAATAAACAATTGTCTGATGCATTGCACTATAGTGTTTTGTAGTTTACGCAAATTTTCAACACCTGTCCCCAAATAGGTTTTTATGGAAACAAAAGGAAAGAAAGAAATACATAATCAATAAAATAAATCACAATCTCATATCACTACATTGTATTTGTAACCTTTATTTAACTAGGAAAGTCAATTAAGAACAAATTCTTAATTACAATGACAGCCTACACCGGCCAAACCCGGACAACGCTGGGCCAATTGTGCGCTGCCCTATGGGACTCCCAATCACGGCCGGTTGTGATACAGCCTGGAATCGAACTAGGGTTGCCAGAGATGCAGTGCCTTAGACCGCTGCGCCACTCAGGAGCCCTGATTTCCAATTACATTTTAGTCATTTACATTATCACAATTATATGCACAATGAAAATGCCATAGGCTTCAATTAGATGCATGAGTGAAATTCCATTTGCTAATGTGACTTGCAGACTCATGATCTTTGGTTCTGCTTTTGCTTTCACAGCCTAGATGCGCTGGTGCTGAGATTTGAAACTCCAGACTCCAGGAACAGATGGGACAGCCCACTTTTCACCATTCAGAAAGAAGACACACTTCCATTTGAAGCCATCTCTGATGCCATCTTCAAAAGGAAGGCACCCCCTCCTAACCAGTCGACACAGAGTGTAAGGAACTTGTTTACATGCATAAATCACAAAGTAATGTTTCTGCATGCAGTTGGTAGTTTCAGGTTTTAGGTGAAGTTTTTCATCTATCTGTTGCAGCAACCACTGTCATCTACAAACTTCTTGTATGAGCTGGACAAAGTCACGCAAGATGTGTTGATGGTGAGCCTGCTGTTTTCTTCTGTTTCTCTGTTTTTCTTTCAGGATCATTTGTTGAATTGATTATTTTTTAATGCACAACATTATTGCTTCAGTTGTGTTATTAAATACTGTCTGCAATGCTGTCTGTTGGAAGAATGTATATTGACTCTTTCTGTTTGTTCCAGGCAATTCTCAACTCCCAGAAGACAAGTGTTCCAGGGGATCTCATTGCTGTTCCAGGAGCTACAGAAAAGATATCCTTTGCCACATTTTGCATGTTGCTCACAAATAACCCCCTCCTCCTTCTAAAATGTATTGTTTATTTGACAGTCTCTCATGGACGTATTCTTTTTAATTTAATCACCACCTCACAACAGTCTAGCACCAACAGGGGTTAAAGTCATATTGTATCAAATAACTGGACCTCTTAGCATGGGGCTGTGGATAAATGGATATCCATCAAAGAGTATCTTTCATTTGATGCAGTTGGTGGCGCAGAAACTGAGCCACCAGAAAGGTCTCGCCATCAAACACATAGGATGTTTGAGACGGGGACCAAATCATTGGAAGCATGGCGACAGGCTTTTATCAGGATTCCGAAGCAGACTCAGAAACCAGTACTTTGTTGTTCCCCCTGCAGCTCACTTTGAACAACATAGCACAGGCAAAGAAGTGCTAGTGGAGTCTTGAACTACAAAATGTGAGTTGAATATTGATTGTCTTCAGAGAGATGACGTTTCTTCACAGCCTTCTGAAAGCATATATTCATCTCTTCAAATTGTGGTTTCGGGACATAAAGGGGCCGAAGCCAAATGTATTCGATACCGTAACCTTGCTTTCAGCTCTGACACATCAGAGAATTCATGAGTGTTTATCACTGTGTTTCCTTAACCTGATGTCAAACATAGAACTGACCAGAAGTCTAAACATGGCAGAGCTCCGGAAACTACGACGCCAGTTCATCAGCTACACCAAGATGCACCCGACAGAGAATATTGGACACATTGCTAACATGTTTGTACAGTATCTAAACAAGAGTATACATTGATTACTTTTTATTTTAACGCCTTTGGTTCAGGTCAATAAAATTAAGGGAATGCCTTGTATGATATGTTTACATTGTCTGAGACAAGTACTTTCATTTTAAGTATCTTTGTGTGTCTCTTAATGTGTTTCAGAGGCTGCATCGAGGTTGCCCTTTTGGTATGAATCAAAATGGATCATATTTAGCTGTTAATGTTTCACAAAATTATATAAGACTGCAAACTTATTACAGAGTAGTCTGGCAGGTTTTTGGGGTAATCTGTAACAGTCGGTCTATTAATTAGTGCAGTATAAATATTCTTTATCCAGTTTATTTTTGTCCTTAGGAGGCTAATGCAAGATGTTTCTATTGGGGTTTTCCCCATTGGTTTAGTATACTAAGCAGTCTTTACACTAAGCAGAGATTAAAGTGACACTGCATGACTGCTCAATTTCTTAGTTTATAATATTTTATATTTGTCAATACGCATTGATTATTGCTTTCATTTCTATACTAGTATAACATTGTGAGTGCAATGTATAATCCATTAAATTCATAATACAAAACTACAAAACCATACACTGACATTTAAGAATCATGGATTAATGTTTATTGAAACATGCACTACCCTGTACAATAGAATGGTCAGGGATTTTGTTAGCTGTTTTCAGTGAGAATACAGCACAATACAAAATGTCAGTTCACTTGTGGCTTCAGTACTCCAAGCAGTGGGTCTGTGGGGATGTGCAATGAATTGGCCTGCGGCTGAATCTAGTTGATGGTCCCTGACGTAAGCAGGATAATTCCATCCTACTGCTGAGACTATTTCAGAGGTGTTTGATGCTTCATCGTTTTAGCCTGACGTGTGACCACTTCCCAAGTTAGGCTTTGCTGCCTGCTAATTGTAACACTTTGTCTTATCAATTACATTAATGTCATCGTATGCCTGCTGATGCTACTGTAATTGCAAAATCAGGAGATTAAGAGAAATAAGGGCTCATTTCAAAGAGTAAAATGTCAATTTTGATGAGAGCAACTCTGACATTTATTTTCTTGAATATTCCTAAAGCATTTAGAAAGCTAACATGTTTTCCTTGTGGAGTTCTATTCCATCTCAGTGGTTTCTCATTAATGACCAGCGAGCCCATAGGCTTTGTATTATCACCCTGTGCTTTTCAGATTGCCTTGCCTTTGTTCCTAGGGAGACATTGGAGCAAAATCCACTCTCTGTCAATCATTCAGCCTAAACGCAGATGGCAGTGGACAAGTCTTTGTGCTAACCCAGTCTACAAAAAAGTCCCCATTCCCTTATCAGTACCTCCCTGACATTAAGGTTTCCGCTCCAGGTCCAACGTGATCTGAAAATGGTGTAGGCTACAGAGTAACAGGATGCCATAATACATTTATTTTATTCTCCTTACCTTATCAATTGATGTAGAGTGGTCTATTTATTTTATTCTCCTTACCTTATCAATTCATGTAGAGTGGTCCATTTATTTTATTCTCCTTACCAATTCATTATAAGGTGGCAGGTAGCCTAGTGGTTTGAGTGTAGGACTAGTAACCGAAAGGTTGCAAGATCAAATCCTTGAGCTGACAAGGTAAAAATCTGTCGTTCTGCTGCTGAACAAGGCAGTTAACCCACTGTTCCTCATTGAAAATAAGAATTTGTTCTTAACTGGTTTGCCTAGTAAAATAAATAAACTCTAGAGTGGTCCATTTATTTGGATGCTTTGGAACTGTCTTTTTAGATCACCCAAAGAGCTATGCCAGTTTATATGGCTCTATAAGTTATATCATACTAGATTTTTGGTTTAACCAAGCTCTGTCACATAGCTATGTCTCTAATTGGCTCAATTGTTCTTGTCCTGTACTTCAACCTTGACCCTGGCAAACAAACAGTGGATTTGTTGATTAGAAATCTCCTAAACCCTTCTAACCAGAGGAAAACAGGAACATCCTGACTAAGCTGTACCTCTTCAAAGAACGAAATAATCTTTTATGTAAGAATTAGCACATTTATGCTGCATGGTGTAGAATGTTATTTGCTGAATCAGACTGAACATGCATGACAAAATGTGATTTAAAAAATAGTTTGCTTCCATCCTCTGGGGCAAAAGGTAAACTTGGAGTTTGCTGTATAGTTGTACCCTCCGACTATGTATTACTAAGGACCATTACTTTTGCTCTTATTCTACCCATTATATTGTCATATGATTCATCCATTTAGAAAAACTTTACACGTGTATAAAAGTTTAGTACATTTTAATACAATTGATGTCAGTAAATTACTAATAAAAACAAATACATTTATTCGAACATGTAAGCATGAGGGTAATCAAAATGATAGTGAATGGTCCTATTTACAGTGAATACACAACTTTTTTCTCAGTTATTTTCCCTGGCAGGATGGCAGTGCCAAATAGCCTGTCCCAGTGGCTGAAGAAAGGTGCATAGTTACTGTTGGGCTTCTGGTGGTGCATGTCATGAGCTGGTGCTCCTCCTAACAGACCAAATGGTACCAGGTGGTTGAGACCCCATGGCAGGTCATAGCCTATGTGGTCCTCCACTGACATCCAGATACTGAAGATGGTGACGCACCAGGTAGTAAAAGGGTGGCATTTCAGCAGGATGGGGTCCAGGTTGCTCCAGAATCCCACAGTTATCAGTTCTGGAATGCTGAGTTGCTGGGTGTTCCAGGAAAAGGGTGCCATGTATTCGTGGTGGATGGCATGGACCCACCGATACAGTTGTGGATGCTTGTGGTGCACAAAGTGCCACATATAGTACTGGGTGTCAAAAAGAAGAAGGGCAGCAAGTCCATCAATGAGAACCTCTACCACAGTTGGAGCACTGGAAGGCAGCACCACTGAAGGCATAAAGCAGGTCTGAGTCAGCACAGCAGGCAGAACAAAGATCAAGTGGTTATACACAGCCCTTCCGAAGCTCTTTGCCATCATCCTCATGGTTGGACGTCTCTCTTGCTGGATCTTGTAGTGGTGAATGGAGGGGACCTTGTCTCCCAGGAGGTCTAGTACAGCAAAGGGGAGACTGGAGAAGAAGTAACTGGAGAAGCAGAGTATGACAGGGAAGAAGGGAGAGGAGATGAGAAAGTAGTGGTTGAAAAGGAAATAGTCCCATAGAGGCTGAAGAAGCCTATCGGAGGATCTGGAGAAGGTAGGAACCTGCAAAGGCAGCTGAACCTTGCTGATGTTCAACATCCTGGTTACTCTGGATGCCTGTGGCTGTAATGTGCAGAGAGAAGACATTCTCCCTTTATATAGTGCTGAGCTAAGGACTTGGCTCTCACATCAATGAGACAGCTGTTTTTTTGTTAAAAAAAATTCTACATACAATTTCAACAATAAGTCCTTTTCTGGTGGATTTTGTTAATCTTCCGGCACGCACACAAACCTTTCGACCTTGACCAGTTCCAAGTTAGTGCCTGCAACACTGTCCTCCCACTGGCAGTTTATCCCAACAGGCCAGTTAGTTAATCAGCTTATTCAAAATGGTAAGTCATATTGTACCAGATACAGATATGTTGGTCCCTGCTTGAGTTAATTATACATGTTACCTATCAAGTTAACTGAATTGCAAGGCATCTTAATCAGTATAATTTATTAAATTGATAATATCTACAACATTCATTTCTTACATATTTGTATTTCAATTCGAGACCCCCATGGTGACCTATTCATATAAAAATTGTCAATCATAATTTTGATTCTCAATAGCATTGAGTCCATGAAATCTGTTATTTTCCATCTGTTCATTGGCTATGTGCTCTTAAATTATTTTAGAAGATTAGTGAGTTCATTTAGTCATAGATTCCAATCGTATGTAATCTTACTTAATCCTTATGTAGCCTAATCTGATGTAATCTTACCTAATAATCTGTTTGTGGAGCTACTTAATTAAGGTCAAGGGAGCAAACCTGTCACAGCTATTCTATCCAGATGCCATGGTCAAACTCCCAAGATTTTGTCTAGCCTGCCCACCTAAAAGACACAAAAACACAGTTCTGAGAAACAGAACACAGTTGCATCCCATTGGGTAAAAACTGGTTGAATCATCATCGTTTCCACGTCATTTCAACAACAAAAAATTGTGATGATTAAAAAGGTTCAACCCTTTTTTTCAATTTTCGCCAAAAATGACATGCCCAAATCTAACTGCCTGTAGCAAGGATATGCATATTCTTGATACCATTTGAAAGGAAACCCTTTGACGTTTGTGGAAATGTGAAATGAATGTAGGAGAATATAACACATTAGATCTGGTAAAATATAATACAAACAAAAAACATGTGTTTAAAAATAAAAAAAATTGTTCCATCATCTTTGAAAAGCAAGAGAAAGGCCATACACTCAAATAGGATTTTAGGTGTAATTTAGATGTTGTCCACAAGATGGAAGCAGTGTGGGGTGGAGCCAGTTCCTATATTTGAATACATTTTTTCAAACAAGACTACACTATCTTTGGGACCCTCAGGATGACAAATCAGAGCAAGATTACTGAATGTAAGTACATTATTTACCTTCAGAGGTGAATGTATCAAACCAGTTGCCATGATGTGTTTTGTTGTTGTGCACTATCCTCAAACAATAGCATGGTATTTTTGTTGTCGTAATAGCTACTGTAAATTGGACACCGCAGTTAGATGAACAAGAATTTAAGCTTTCTGGCCATAAGACATGTCTAAGTCACTGTTGTTTACAACGTCATTCTAGTCACACTATTGAATATTGAGCAACAACTGTCCCGGTTTAGGGACACTGATCCCATAGATCAACGTGGGAAACTGATCGGATTGGCAAAAAGTCAAAGTAAGGGAATTTTGTATTTTTGTCAAACCTAAATCCAATTACACAGTGACATTTTTTGTTGATTTTACATTGAATTCGCATTAGTTGACAACTCAACCAAATGTAAATCAAAACTAAACGTTGAACTGACGATTGTGCCCGGTGGGATAGCACTCCTCCTTAAATGATGAGTGTGTTAAATTGTGAGAGAATTGGCAAAGTGGCAACACTAAAGAGTCTACTGTAAATGTAGGGCATTGCATTGATTTTACAAGGCACTTGGAGAGGCCGTTACAGAGATAAGAAACATAATGGGATTGTCTGTGATTACAATGAGCACAAGCACCAGGGTTACTTGTACTGTGCCGGAGAGTGTTCTGCTGCATGTTCACACCAGGGCAACAAGGCTGAGTGCTACTCCAGGACCGAGGCTCAATCCTCACAACAATGTTAACACTTCTCACCAATCACATCAGCTGGATAACATTACAATACTTGATTTATTAGAAATCAATAATGCATTGATAGAAGGGTTGCTCTTGAATCACACAGAGCAAGCCTGATCAACCACTGCCACAACGTTAACATGTTGTCTCTGATTATTTCTTTTCGCTGGCTGCTTTCCGTGAAATTGTTTTGTTTGTGTTGGCATACTTGTGTTTATCATTTCTGTAAATTAGAGAAAATAGATTTATGAATGCACAATTTCATCAGGTTTGAACAAAAATATAATGCAATTTATTTTTAAAGTAAGATGATGTGTTTAGACATCGGTATGCGTGCGTGTACAGTATAGTACCTGCTCATTTTGACTTTGCTCCTGCAGCCCAGTCCTCCCTCCCAGTGACTGGTGTAGGCTCCTCTCGTCATCATGCCTCCACAGCTGACACAGGGCTTCCCATTGCTGTACGGCTACAAGTAAGGACAACAGCAGTTTAGGGTTAGCATATGGAGATGCACTACTCTAGCCATCCAGGCAGCTTACCTGCTCTTTACAGCAGTGACCACAGATCATCCTGGTAGCCAGCTCCATGGGGTGGTCCTGGTCCTCGTCATGACACACGTCACAGGGGTAGGCCCGGCCACAGCATGAGAACCTGAGAGCACACCCATGGGATGTCACTCACCAGCAAAGTTTACTTTGGCAACACAAAATGATGTTAAAGGGAAAGAGGTGGCTAAGAACCTGAGCCAGCGATGACTCTGTCTGTAGTGTTTGCAGGATCCCTTCTCCGGTAGTGGTTTCCCCATCTGTATGGCAGGGTCCCTTATGTTACGCCGATAGGTCAGTGAAGAGTCACTATGCCCTGTACAGTACAGTCAACTATGTATTACAGACAGAATAGCCAAAACAGCTGTTTAACCTTCTTCCATATTTCATCATTAAAATCATACTACAGGCCTTTGTTTCTGACCGGTTTTCTCTTTGCGTGGCGGAATGTACTGGAATCGTGTGCTGTCAACCAGGATGCTGAGTTTGCTGTGACAGTGCTGACAGTTGAACTCCTTGCTCTGGCCATACAAAAGGTTCTGCAGACAAAATAATACACCAAATCAGACTAATCAAATAACAGAACAGACCGTCTTAGATCAAAACTTCACCCAGATATAAATACTTTCATCATCATAAGACAAGAATGGAGCAATGAACAGAGTGTTGGTGACCTTCACAGGTCCCTCTTTGGAGCAGTTGAGGCAGACAATGACCAGATCACAGTCCTGCAGGACCAGGTCCACAGGAGCAGCGGTGCCCAGGTCCAGATAGCCCAGGACGTCACTGTAGTGGTGCAGCATGCTGGGTCTGAAAGCAGCACTGATCCCTGCGTTACACTTCTCACACTGGGCCGTGCAGGGGTTCCTGCCATTTAGAGTCAGATCTGCTGTCACCTTACACCTGCAAACAACACACACAGGCCAGACAGACACACACTTGTCACATCTCCAAGTCCCATCAACACAAAAAAAAATACTGCAGATAAGTTTAATCTTTCCTCCTATAGGCAATATTCCAAGGGGAAAATGTGAGATACAGTGTAGGCTACAGTAGATGGCATCAGTGGAGGACAGTCTGTCTGCTCACCTGCTGCACTGCAGACACACAGTGATCTGTGTGGCAACCACGGTCGCCATGCCCTCTCCCAGCCTCAGGCCAAGCAGCTTCACCTCTGTTCCTCTGCGGGGCTCACTGAGCTTAATATTCTCCACATTCCCCTGGTCCTCTTCATCACTAACACCACCATCATCATCATCATCACAGCCAGGGTACAATAGTTTTTTCCACTCCTCATCTTCTCCTTCTCTGCTCTCCTCATCAGTTGCCATGTGGAGGACCGGGTCAGGCGTGTCATCAGCGGCAGGCTCTTTGCACACGGTTGCCTGGAGCTGCTGGTATGGCACAAACTGAATTCCAGCCTTTGCTATCTCCATGTCTTTTTTCAACTGAGGAGAGATTTAAAAGAGAGAAAGGATTAGAACGCTGCTGTCAAGTTGTTAAGTAGTTTTAAGGAAATAAACTAATACAACACAGAGAATTCATAACATCACCACAGTCTCTCATGGAAAACAGAGGTTACCAGAAGGATATCATACTAAGTAGACTAACATAACTGGAACTCTGTTTTTATACCAGTCTACAGTCTCACCTGCCTCGCTCCCTCAGTGAACAGTCTTTCCATGCTGCGATCCAACCAGCGAAGGAAGGGCCGGAAGAGCAGCTCCACCTTACCCATCAGCTGATTGGTGGCATGTTTAGCCTGTAGCCATTCCAGTGAGGCTTGTTCAACATATCTATGTGAATAAAAAACCATGAGCTGGCGCACACCCAGAGACAATTATTGTATGTAGAGGTGCTGATTAACAGCGAATAAACTATAACCTATTAAAAAAAAGAGAGTCGTGCACACTATATATGAACTCCCAGTAATTTATCACCAACGTTTCGGCATCACTGTGCCACAATTACTGGGATATATAAACTCAGCAAAAAAAGAAAACGTCCTCTCACTGTCAACAGCGTTTATTTTAGGCAAACTTAACATTTGTAAATATTTGTATGAGATTCAACAACTGAGACAAACTGAACAAGTTCCACAGACATATGACTAACAGAAATTGAGTAATGTGTTCCTGAACAAAGGGGGGGGGGGGGGGGTAACAGTCAGTATCTGGTGTGGCCACCAGCTGCATTAAGTACTGCAGTGCATCTCCTCATGGACTGCACCAGATTTGCCAGTTCTTGCTGTGAGTGTTACCCCACTCTTCCACCAAGGCACCTGCGAGTTGCCGGACATTCTGGGGGGGAATGGCCCAAGCGCTCAGCCTCCAATCCAACAGGTCCCAGACGTGCTCAATGGGATTGAGATCCGGGCTCTTCGCTGGCCATGGCAGAACACTGACATCCTGTCTTGCAGGAAATCACGCACAGAACGAGCAGTATGGCTTGGTGGCATTGTCATGTCAGGATGAGCCTGCAGGAAGGTACCACATGAGGGAGGAGGATGTCTTCCCTGTAATAATAAGCTCAGTCCGATGATGCTGTGACACACCGCTCCAGACCATGACGGACCCTCCACCTCCAAGTCGATCCCGCTCCAGAGTACAGGCCTCGGTGTAACGCTCATTTCTTCGACGATAAACGCAAACCCGACCATCACCCCTGTGAGACAAAACCGCGACTCGTCAGTGAAGAGCACTTTTTGCCAGTCCTGTCTGGACTAGCGATGGTGGGTTTGGGCCCATAGGCGACGTTGTGCCGGTGAGGTCTGTGAGGAACCGGGACCTGCCTTACAACAGACCTACAAGCCCTCAGTCCAGCCTCTCTCAGCCTATTGCGGACAGTCTGAGCGCTGATGGAGGGATTGTGCGTTCCTGGTGTAACTCGGGCAGTTGTTGTTGCCATCCTATTCCTGTCCCGCAGGTGTGACGTTCGGATGTACCGATCCTGTGCAGGTGTGGTTACACGTGGTCTGCCACTGCAAGGACGATTAGCTGTCCGTCCTGTTTCCCTGTAGCGCTGTCTTAGGCGTCTCACAGTACGGACATTGCAATTTATTGCCCTGGCCACATCTGTAGTCCTCATGCCTCCTTGCAGCATGCCTAAGGCACGTTCACACAGATGAGCAGGGACCCTGGGCATCTTTCTTTTGGTGTTTCTCAGAGTCAGTAGAAAGGCCTCTTTAGTGTCCTAAGTTTTCATAACTGTGACCTTAATTGCCTACCGTCTGTAAGCTGTTAGTGTCTTGACGACCTTTCCACAGGTGCATGTTCATTAATTGTTTATTGAACAATTATGGGAAACCGTGTTTACACCCTTTACAATGAAGATATGTGAAGTTATTTGGATTTTTACGAATTATCTTTGAAACACAGGGTCCTGAAAAAGGGACATATCCACACACACACAAACACACACCTTAGCCAAATACATTTAAACTCAGTTTTCACAATTCCTAACATTTAATCCTAGAAAAGATGCCCTGTCTTAGGTCAGTTAGGATCCCCACTTATTTTAAGAATGTGAAATGTCAGAATAGTAGTAAAGAGAATGATTTATTTCAGCTTTTATTTTTAATATTTTACTTTCATCACATTTCCAGTTGGTCAGAAGTTTACATACACTCAATTAGTATTTGGTAGCATTGCCTTTAAATTGTTTCACTTGGGTCAAACGTTTCGGGTAGCCTTACACAAGCTTCCCATGATAAGTTGGGTGAATTTTGGCTCATTCCTCCTGACAGAGCTGGTGTAACCGAGTCAGGTTTGTAGGCCTCCTTGCTCGCACACGCTTTTTTAGTTCTGCCCACAAATGTTCTATAGGATTGAGATCGGGGCTTTGTGATGGCCACTCCAATACCTTGACTTTGTTGTCCTTAAGCCATTTTGCCACAACTTTGGAAGTATGCTTGGGGTCATTGTCCATTTGGAAGACCCATTTGCGACCAAGCTTTAACTTCCTGGCTGATGTCTTGAGATGTTGCTTCAATATATCCACATAATTTTCTTTCCTCATGATGCCATCTATTTTGTGAAGTGCACCAGTCCCTCCTGCAGCAAAGCACCCCCACAACATAATGCTGCCACCCCCATGCTTCACAGTTGGGATGGTGTTCTTCGGCTTGCAAGCCTCCCCCTTTTTCCTCCAAACATAATGATGGTCATTATGGCCAAATAGTTATATTTTTGTTTCATCAGACCAGAGGACACTTCTCCAAAAAGTATGATCTTTGTCCCCATGTGCAGTTGCAAACCGTAGTCTGACTTTTTTATGGCGGTTTGGGAGCACTGGCTTCTTCCTTGCTGAGCGGCCTTTCAGGTTATGTCGATATTGGACTCGTTTTACTTTGGATATAGATACTTTTGTACCTGTTTCCTCCAGCATCTTCACAGGGTTCTTTGCTGTTGTTCTGGGATTGATTTGCACTTTTCGCACCAAAGTACGTTCAGCTCTAGAAGACAGAACACATCTCCTTTCTGAGCGGTATGACGGCTGCGTGGTCCCATGGTGTTTATACTTGCGTACTATTGCTTGTATAGATGAACGTGGTACCTTCAGGTGTTTGGAAATTACTCCCAGGATGAACCAGACTTGTGGAGGTCTACAATTTGTTTCAGAGGTCTTGGCTTATTTCTTTTGATTTTCCCATGATGTCAAGCAATGAGGCACTGAGTTTGAAGTTAGGCCTTGAAATATATTCACAGGTACACCTCCAATTGACTCAAATGATGTCAATTAGCCTATCAGAAGCTTCTAAAGCCATGACATCATTTTCGGGAATTTTCCAAGCTGTTTAAACAGCGAATAAATATATATATATATATGTATGTATGAGTGTTACAACATGTCTATGTGGACGGACACATTGAGAAAAATTTATCCAAACAAAAGCCATTGAAAATAAAATAAAGTTTCTCTCACCTTCCCATAACTGATGGCAAGTCCTGGTCCAGTGGTATATCTAATGTAAATACCTGGAGAAAAAAATAACAAAAAAAATGTGCACCTTGAGTCTTAGCTCTAGACACAATAGGATTATAATCAAACAGATGAGGTTCGTAGGTCAAAGATTTGAGTTTACCTCTTCTGGGTACTTTTCCGGAAAGCTCACCATTATGTCAACATCTTTCAAGTCAAAAGGCTGAAAAACAGTATAAGGAGTGAGACAGCATGTTTTTATGCACAATTTTCCATGTTGTAACATTCCTATGATGTTCATAAAACTATATCATAGTAGAAACGAAAAAAGACAATGACCTTTGAGGCCTTGTATTGTGGATTGGAATAATGCAGACAATGTTTACCCAGTCTGGATCAGTGGGCTGTACTGTGGCTCGGTAGAAGGTGACTTGGCCGTCGCTCCGTTCCTGCACAATAAGCTGTTCTTTAGGAAAACGCTTTATCAGCTGCTTGATCTCAGTGTCCCGTAGTTGTTTGGTGATATTGTCAGTCAGGTCACTCAGTTTGACCACCTGAAGGGCACTGGGAGGGGGGTCATGGGGCACCCTGGGCCTGCCTCCGACTCCTACAGGCTGGTCGTCAACAAGGGGAAACTGTGGTGGGTGCCAGTAGTGACATCTATCATCCATGGTGCAGCAACCAGAGAGAAAATAGCGACAGGGCCGGCGATTGTTGGCCCTCTCACCTCTGGTTGGAGCAGCCCTTGGTTTGGAGGGCAGCCTGTGGCCTACATCTCCAGGGCTGTCAATCGCTGGATTCTGCGATGTGATTCCAGGGTGGCTGTGAGGGCCTGTCCCTCTTTGGTTCTCCTGTTCTGACCTTTGGTTTGTCCTGTTCTCTACCTTCCCCTGAGTGAGGGTGGTGGAATCTCCTCTTTGATGGAGGAAGCGGCACTTCCTCCCAAAGTTACAGTGCCGTCCCTGTGAGTAGAAACGACACAGCTGGACTTGAGGGCCACCATGTGCTGGTTGATTCCTGCTCTCTTCCTCATTGTGACACAGGGCGACAGAATCCCCATTGCTCTCTGGTGATACCTATAGAAAATAACTCTTGTTATGACATTCATGAAAACGTGCAGGGAGTACAAAGTAGGAAACACTGAAAAGACCATCACTGAAACAAAAAAATACAAAATGTAGTTTGTCACATCAGATATACAGTGCATTTGGAAAGTATTCAGACCCCTTGACTATTTCCACATTTTGTTATATTACAGCCTTATTCTAAAATGAATTCAATTGTTTTTCAACCCCTCATCAATCTACAAACAATACCCGATAATGACAAAGCAAAAACAGGTTTAGACATTTTTGCAAATGTATTAAAAATATAAAACAGAAATATCCCTCCTTGGGTATGATGCTACAAGCTTGGCACACCTGTATTTGGGGAGTTTCTTCCATTCTTCTCTGCAGATCCTCTCAAGCCCTGTCAGGTTGGATGGGGAGCGTCACTGCACAGCTATTTTCACGTATCTCCAGAGGTGTTCTATTAAGTTCAAGTCCCAAAGCCACTCCTGCTTTGTCTTGGCTGTGTGCTTTGAGTCATTGCCCTGTTGGAAGGTGAACCTTCGCCGCAGTCTGAGGTCCTGAGCAGGTTACCACCATGCTTCACTGTAGGGATGGTATTTGCCAGGTGATGAGTGGTGCCTGGTTTCCTCCAGATGTGACGCTTGGCATTCAGGCCAAAGAGTTCAATCTTGGTTTCATCAGAACAGATAATCTTGTTTCTCATGGTGTGAGAGTCTTTAGGTGCCTTTTGGCAAACTCCAAGTGGGTTATGTGCCTTTTACTGAGGAGTGGCTTCTGTCTGGCCACTCTACAATAAAGGCCTGATTGGTGGAGTGCTGCAGAGATGCTTGTCCTTCTGGAAGGTTCTCCCATCTCCACAGAGGAACTCTGTCAGAGTGACCATCAGATTCTTGGTCACCTCCCTGACCAATGCCCTTCCCCCGATTGCCCAGTTTGGCCGGGCAGCCAGCTCTAGGAAGAGTCTTGGTGGTTCCAAACTTCTTACATTTAAGAATGATGGAGGCCACTGTGTTCTTGGGGACCTTCAATGTTGCAGAAATGTTTTGGTACCCTTCCTCAGATCTGTGCCTTGACACAATCCTGTCTCTGAGCTATACGGACAATTCCTTCGACCTCACGGCTTGGTTTTTGCTCCGACATGCACTGCCAACTGTGGGACTTTATAAAGACAGGTGTGTGCCTTTCCAAATCATGTCCAATCAATTGAATATACCACAAGTGGACTCCAATCAAGTTGTAGAAACATCAAGGATGATCAATGGAAACAGGATGCACCTGAGTCTCATAGCAAATGGCCTGAATACTTATGTAAATAAGGTATTTCTGTTTTCGCTTTGTCAACATGGGGTAGTGTGTAGATTGATGACAAACATTTCTATTTTATCAATTTTAGAATAAGGCTGTAACGTAACAAAATGTGGAACAAGTGAAGGGGTCTGAATACTTCCCGAATGCACTGTATTCAGACTAACCTATTTCACTAGAAATAGCCTCCAGTGTCCATCTTCTGTACTGTAGGCCTACTACTACTAGCTAGCGAAATCATAACACACATTAAATGGTTTTGACTAGATGGGAAGCAGCTAATGTCAGCAGTGACTACTTAGGAGAACTGGGATAAGGTTAAAAAAGGGGTTAGTGTTATCTAAAATTTAAAAAGTATCATCGATGCGACTTTTAACGTCACTTTGACAAATAACTGCATCCCTTCTAGCCATGACCAGCTAAAATATCAAAATATGGCACTTATTTTGAATGAGTTAACCCAACAACACTATTACATCTTTTAATAACGTAATAACGTACCTCAACGCTGTTTACAGGTGAACGTTCCATGTAGCTATTTGCTATACGTTTGTATCCGTAAAGCTGATGTTACTTTGTTGCATTCAGTAGATACAGTAGCTGCTGCCAAAGTCCAATGGCTTACGTTGTGTTTCCTTCCTCTGGCATGGGCAGTGAATACAATTCTTATACTTTATTGCCCTCTCCTGGTATGGAGTGAGATGGACACAGCTCGCACCATAAATTGCTGCATAGACTGAACTTCACAGGGTTGTGAAAGTGCAAGGTTCTCTTGGTGCTCCTTTTCAATAAATATCGAGGGTCTTATTCTTGTAACATGATGATCGATGCTTGGTACAGTTGAAAATGCGATGGAAACACATTGAACTTTTTATTTTTATTCTGTACATGAAAACTGAAGCGAAAAAGTAATTTTCGTGTGCACTACGTCATTATGCACTGATATTATCCGCAACGGGTCAATTTTGTGGAAACACGCCACTGGTGGGAAAATGCGCATATTTTCAGATGCGGATTCTAGAATACTCACATGAAAATGTGTCAACAATTGGATGGAATCGCATTTTCAACTGTACCAAGCATCGATCAGCATGTTACAAGAATAAGACCCTCGATATTTATTGGAAAGGAGCACCAAGAGAACCTTGCACTTTCACAACCCTGTGAAGTTCATAATAACGTATTTTATCTTTAGCCTAATAAACTGTATGGTCCTCCGACTACGACTCCTGAAACAACAAACCAAATTTACTTCGATATGATGGTTATTATATATATTTGCGCATAATTAATTTCATCAACACAAAAATATCCCACCATGTTGAACAAACAAATTATCTGTCGGAAAATGTATAAAATTGTACAGACATTTCCTGTTTCCATCACAGCTGTCATGATTTTTTTTATACAGTAGGACTACTCATAAAAACTCATACAATACTAACAAAAATTTAATGAGGAGAACCTGAGGATAATCTGTGATTAATTGAATAACCTAATGTATAATAATAACGCATTTTGTGTGCTAGTGAAAATAATCAAAGGAGAAATGTAATGGAATACTACCGGTAGGCCTGCACACATACTAACAATCAAGTCATTGGTATACATTACATATACATTACATCCCTAACTGTTGTATAACCTGAGAATGAAAAGAGTTACAATATAAATAATTTAGCACCATGTTAGTTGATATTGGACATTCAGGGAAAGGAGCAGTCTTTATTGGTCAATGCACCTGGCTTCCACATTCACATTTATTACACGTTAAGTACAAGGGAATGAACACCATTTACATTCTTTATTTTACAAAAGCAGGATGGATCTAGTAGTAGATACATTTTCAGGCCTGGGAATCGACCTGGGAAATGCCTCTCTGGAACAGTGTCAGGCCCAATCACAGGGACTCTTTGAGGTCTCCTCTTTTCCCCATTGTTTTGACTGTGTCTTCATACTTTGTGTTCTGCCTCCCCTTCCTGGCATGTGACATCATAGGGGACAGATGGCCATGGGTCCAGAGTTCAAGATCCAGCCGAGCCGGCGGCCAACACCTTCCATGCTATTGCATTGTGCTGGCATTAGTCTGCATAACCATATGCTCCTTGTGCTTCCTGCAAGTGTGGCTCAGTGGACATGGAGACCACCGGTGACACTACCAGACCAAGTCCCAACCCTAGTGGAGCTCATCACTGGAGTGACGGGAAACCTTCTGCTCTTTGACTTCCAGTACTTCATCTGGCACCTGCTGCACCACTGGTTGTACATCACGTTCCATGCAATCCACCACAACTACTCAGCTCCCTTTGTTCTGGCTACACAATGCCTGGGAGGGTGGGAGCTAGTCACAGTGTGCTTTTGGACCACCCTGAATCCTGTCATGCTGAGATGCCACCTTCTCACCACGTGGGTCTTTATGGTGCTCCATGTCTATGTGTCCGTGGAGGATCACTGCGGTTATGATTTTCCTTGGTCCACATCTCGTCTGATACCCTTCAGTATTTATCGAGGGCCCAGCAAGGATGATGTGCACCATCAGAAACTCAACAAGAACTTTGCACCATACTTCAGCCACTGGGATAAAATATTTGGAACACATGCTGATTTTAGTTTCTCTTACTCTTACTCAGAGCCGGTGACAAATACATTCTTATGATGAAATTCTATGAAATTGAATTCAAACTAAATGATTATGAGAAACAAACCTGTTTCAAATGAAATTATATATTTGAGACTTGTAAATTAACTGAGTGAACAGTAAGTCATCCTTCTCTACTTTGGCTTGTGGAACACATTGGAATGAATTCTGTTGGATGTTATGGTTAAAACTGTTTTATTATGCAATGGAAAAATGTATATAAACTTTTCCATGTTCTTCATAATTAATACATGTATATAACAGATATATTTATCCATGTGCCTTTATTCAACCTGCCAGTACACCCAACGTATAATTAGTTTCTCGCACCCCAGATAGGGTCGAGACATAAAAATCAAAAGTACCATCAATTGCAATTCTCACAACGTGATCTATGTGATTCGCTGCCAGTGTAGCTTATTTTACGTAGGAGAGACCTCAAGGGAGTTACAGACTAGAATGGGTGAGCACCAAAGTGCCATTCGATGTGCTGACCCCAACAGCACAGTGGCCCTCCATTTCAAATAGCGGGGACACTCGCTTTGTGAGTTATTTTAGTTTGGAATTGAACAAGTCAGCAAAAACAAACGCGGTGGTGATGTTGACAAACACTGAAGGTCCAGAGAGACGTTCTGGATCCATTCCTTAGAGACTTTAGTCCCCAGAGATCTTAACCTAGAGAAGGACTATAGTATGCTTTTGTGAAGGGCCCCATCCCTTTTTTGGTCCAGTGCCCCCCCATTTGTACTTAATGTTTACACATGGAGGGAGCTTAGACTTCTGTATCTCATCACTTGGTGGAGACATTGACCATAGTACCCCACACCCTGAGTACCACCCTGTACCACTCCATCTCTCATTAGCACCACCAGCTGAATTGTCACGTTGTTCATAATAATGATGGTCGGACCAAGGCACAGCGTACGTTGAGTTCCACATAATTTTAATGAACGTGAAACTTAAGCAAATACAAAACAAAATAAACATGACGATAATGCATTGCTAAACAGGCAACTACACAGAAACAATATCCCATAACCCACAGGTGGAAAAAATGCAACTTAAGTATGAACCCCAATTAGAGACAACGATTACCAGCTGCCTCTAATTGGGAATCATACACAAACACCAACATAGAAAATAAACCTAGAACCCCACATAGAAATAATAAACTAGACTAAACACCCCTAGTCACACCCTGACCTACTCTACCATAGAAAATACAGGCTTTCTATGGTCAGGACGTGAGATGAATAGAGTTTCTCCCTAATTGTCTTCCCCATGCCCTATATCAGGGGTGGGCAACTCCAGTCCTCGAGGGCCTTATTGGTGTCACACTTTTTCTCCATCCCTAGCAAACACAGCTGATTAATCAAATTGCATTCTAAACTGAAGATCATGATTAACTGATTATTGGAGTCAGGTGTGTTAGCTGGAGCTGGGGAAAAACTGTGACACCAATCAGGCCCTCGAGGACTGGAATTGCCCACCCCTGCCCTATATTAACTTGTCCATTCCCTTTGTGTTTATTCTGAAGGCCGAAACGTCAATCTTTTAAACTTGCTTACTAAAACCAATAATTGTTTGTGGTGAGCCATCACCTAGACTCACTTTGGTTGAGCACCCACTCCTTCCTTCCATTCTAGATCAGTCAGTCAATCACAATTTACTAAAGTAAAACTGTAGGAGCAGTCGAAGCCATGCTTCTAGACCGGAATCCTGGCCCCTTGGTTTTACAGCATTAAAACCGTGATGTATCATGTTTACATCACGGGTTTATTGCTGTCAAACCAAGGGGCCAGTATTTCGACTGCTCCTACAGTTTTCCTTTGATACTGCAGTTTAACTGAAGCCCGACCCAGAAAGACAATTTCCATAGACAGCCACATAGAGAAGTCAGATTAGAAAATGCCTAATTAGACACTTTAGTCATCACCTCTGTGCACAAAACAACCATTGGATTATTTAAATAATTGTCGCTGAGGCCGATTTTTTTATCACTCAGCCAAAGATATTAACATTTTATGTTCATCCAACGCCTGCCATGTTTTTGGATGAGGTTATGACGTTTTCGCTGCTCGTGCCGCTCCCTATGCTTCCAGCGCTAGCAAAGATTGTGGATATACTGACAAGATACTCGTCTCTCCTCCCAAAAACAATAGGAGTCGTTGTCCACAAAGAAGCACGGCGGGGTGTCAAGCTTCCGCCTATTCCTCTCTTTGGATTGGTGGATACATATAATTATTTTAATACATTTCTGAATATTCGATGAGTATTTTTGACATTTGGGTAAAGGACTTCTGGTTCTCTCTGAAACATGGTTAAATGGTTCTGTCTCTGACAAAGACATTGAAGTAAATGATTATAATTTATTTATTTGTGACTGATCACAAAAAAGGGGAGAAGTGGCCATAATGTAAAATCTAATTTCATGGTGTCCCAATCTTTAAATATTTTTGTTCCCAATAAATGTGATCACCTGGTTGTAGATGTGTCCATAAACCAGAATACACATTGTTGTTACTGGGATTTACCGTCCCCCCTGCTGCCATGGTGGATGCTATTAATGCTATATCTGAGTGTTTAACACATTTTCTGTCCTCGGAGTTGGTCATTTTATGGGATTTGAATCTGGACTGGCTATCCCGGCCTCAGATGAATTTAAAAGTATATGCATTGATTTTAATCTGACTCAATTGATCTCAAAACCCACACAGCTAAATGTGAAAAACTCTGTTGACTTCTGATTTAATTCTTACTAATAACCCCAGTAAATATTTGTATAATGGAGTATTTGCATATGATCTCAGTGATCATTGTCCCATAGTATGTATTAGAGATACGAAACAGCAAGTTTTCTCCTCAAGGGTTTTTACATGGCATGTTCTTACTCTGATTTAGCCACTGTCTCCTGTATTCCTGACCCTGAGTTGGCTCTAGAATATGCATCCTCCATATTTATTCCTCTGGCAGATAAACATGCCCCTTTTAAACTATTCAGAGTCAAAGTCAAAGTTAACATGCCTAGTTAAATAAAGGTTAAATAATAAAAATAAAATAAAAATAAGATCTGGGCCAAAGCAAGGAAAACAGACTCTGTAGTGGACTGGCAGTCTTTCAGACAATAGAGAAACAGATGTACTATCTAGATTAAGAAAGCTAAATCCAGTTACTTTTTAACCATCTCTGTTGGAAAACAGGGGCCTCCCAAGTGGCGCAGCGGTCTAAGGCACTGCATCACAGTGCTAGAGGCATCACTACTATGAAATAACACAGATGGAATCATGTAGTAACCAAAAAAGTGTTAAACAAATCAAAATATATTTTTGATGATAAATTCTTCACAGTAGCCACCCCCTTTGCCTTGATGGCAGCTTTGCTTAACGGTGGGAACCACACATGTGGAGGTCATCCGTTCACCTAGTCTGCATCTCACAAAGACACAGCGATTGTAACCAAAAATCTCAAATTTGGACTCATCAGACCGAAGGACAGATTTCCTCCGGTCTAATGTCCATTGCTTGTGTTTCTTGGCCCAAGTAATTCTCTTCTTATTATTGGTGTCCTTTAGTAGTGGTTTCTTTGCAGCAATTTGACCATGATGGCCTGATTCATGCAGTCTCCTCTGAACAGTTGATGTTGAGATGTGTCTGTTACTTGAAATCTGCCATTTCTGAGGTTGGAAACTCTAATAAACCTATCATCTGCAGCAGAGGTAACTCTGGGTCTTCCTTTCCTGTGGAGGTCCACATGAGAGCCAGTTTCATCATAACGCTTGATGGTTTTTGCGACAGCACTTGAAGAAACTTTCAAAGTTCTTGAAATATTCCGGATCGACTGACCTTCATGTCTTAAAGTAATGATGGACTGTCGTTTCTCTTTGCTTATTTGAGCTGTTCTTGCCATAATATGGACATGGACTTTTACCAAATAGGGCTATCTTCTCTATACCACCCCTTCCTTGTCACAACACAACTGATTGGCTCAAACGCATTAAGAAGGAAAGAAATTCCACAAATTAACATTGAAATGCATTTAAATCAAATCATATCAAATTGTATTGATCACATACACGTGTTTACCAGATGTTATTGCGGGTGTAGCGAAATGCTTGTGTTTCTAGCTCCGACAGTGCAGTAATATCTAACAAGTAATATCGAAGAATTTCACAACATATACCCAATACACACAAATCTAAGTAAAGGAATGGAATTAAGAATATATAAATATATGGACGAGCAAAGTCAGAGCGGCATAGATTAAGATACAGTAGAATAGAATAGTGTTGATGGGATTTATCTGTTAATTGAATGATTAGAATATTCCGCCCTGAAACATATAATTGTATGGAATTGATTAGAATGTATAAAATCATAATCAATAAATGTGTAGTCCTAGTCAGAATTAGGGTAAAACAATATAGCTAATGTTTGTCTTTATGGTATTTTAAACACAGACTGCTATTTTAAACTGTATTTTAAACACAGCTCGGTGCTGACCTGACTAGAGATTTGGGAGAGAACGGGGAGTACGTCTCAAGGTCAAGGTCTCCCTAATCTCTGTCGGCTGGGTAGTGAGACAGTATGAGCGTGGGATACCTTCTGGTAGTGTGAATGTGTGTGCGTAGCAGGACATTGTGTGCTAATGTTAGTGTGAATGTGTGTGCGTATGGTTGTGTGAATGTGTGTGTGTGAGAAGCCAGTATAAAATGAATTGTTTTGTATTCTTGACTTTAGAACGTTCCCGTGAATAAACCTTATTGACTATTTTAGCTGGGCCTCTGTCTGCTTCATTTCAATTAGTATCTTACAAATCCTGATCTAGCAGACTGGGTAGTTTGATTGAATTGGTTTATGAACATTGAGAACATAATTCTCTTAACAAATAGAATATAGTATATACATATGAGATGACTAATGAAAAATATGTAAACATTATTAAAGTGACTAGTGTTCCATTTATTAAAGTGGCCAGTGATTTCAAGTCTATGTATATAGGCAGCAGCCTCTAATATGCTAGTGATGGCTATTTAATAGTCTGATGTCCTTGAGATAGAAGCTGTTTTTCAGTCTCTCGGTCCCAGCTTTGATGCACCTGTACTGACCTCGCCTTCTGGATGATAGCGGGGTCAACAGGCAGTGGCTCGGGTTATTGTTGTCTTGATAATCTTTTTGGAGGCCTTCCTGTGACATCGGGTGCTGTAGGTGTCCTGGGGACAGGTAGTTTGCCCCCGGTGATGCGTTGGGCAGACCGCACTACCCTCTGGAGAGTCCTGCGGTTGAGGGCAGTGCAGTTGCCGTATCAGGCGGTGATTCAGCCCGACAAGATGCAGCCCGACAGGGGGGCGCTACCTCTGCTGTTTCCTGTAGTTCACAATCATCTCCTTTGTTTTGTTGACGTTGAGTGAGCAAAACAAAGGAGATGATCCAGGTGACTACCTCATGGAGCTGGTTGAGAGAATGCCAAGAGTGTGCAAAGCTGTCATCAAGGCAAATGGTGGCTACTTTGAAGAATCTCAAATATAAAATATATTCTGATTTGTTTAACACTTTTTGTGTTACTACATGATTCCATATGTGTTATCTCATAGTTTTGATGTCTTCACTACTATTCTACAATGTAGAAAACAGGTAAAATAAAGAAAAACCCTTGAATGAGTAGGTGTGTCCAAACTTTGACTGTACACACACACACACACACACACACACACACACACACACACACACACACACACACACACACACACACACACACACACACACACACACACACACACACACACACACACACACAGTAAGGCGTCTAGGTGTAGCAGGTAAGGCGGAGTCAGGCGCAGGACACAGAGATGAGTAATAAACGTAACTTTACTCATAACAACAAATATTCCAAGAAGGAAAAATAATCAAACCTCACAAATGAGACCAACTTACAAAGAACACACACGCACAAAACCATGGGGGAAACAGAGGGTTAAATAAGGAAAAATTAATTATGGGAATGGAAACCAGGTGTGTACAATGAAGACAAAACAAATGGAAAATGAAAAGTGGATCGGTGGCGGCTAGAAAACCGGTGACGTCGACCGCCGAACACCGCCCGAACAAGGAGAGGGACCAACTTCGGCCGAAGTCGTGACACACACATATATATATATACACACATTTTTTTCAGATATATTTTCATTTTTTCATTTCCCACTAACTCTACCACCCCTCCCCTAATTGGAGTAAACTAGTGAACAACACTTAGGTTTCTAATTCCAGTTTATACATACAATATACTTTTTACGGACACAATCTATCTTACAATAGTTATCTTTTGTTTGTTTTAACTCCCACCCTTCAGCTCCACTCAAACCCATTCCATCTATCGCTTAACACTATCCATATTGGATTTCTATTTGCCATATATTTTTCAACTGTGCAGTGATGTTTCACAAAAGTTCTGAATCTTTCTATTCTCATAGTTTCTACAGATTGTAAATTAAAGACTTACAATCATTATTTTACCTCAGCAGGCTTTTTATTCGAGAGAAACAGTGATTTAATTTACTATGGTCAGTCAGTCGACTTCTCTTCCTTCTGCTAGTCTCTAGCTGACTTGACGGTTAACCCGTCAACTTCTAGTTGTTTTCATTTCAACAATTTACTACCTGTAATGTACTAGATGCCTTGCTTAAGATATTCTTTTTTTAATCCACTGGGGCTGATATGCTTTATCCATTTTTGCTGCAGCTCTCTGCTCCCCTGATTGCTGAATCATTAACCCATATTTTTATCCTGACGATTATATTTGGAACTATCCCCAAGGTTTGGAAGGTGGCCTATGCACTCCCCCTTCACAAAGATGGTGACCCTTGTGACCTAAATAATTATAGCCCTGTTTCTAAACTTTTTTCCCAAGCTAAAATATTAGAATCCTTGATTACATCTCAGCTAAAATGTTTCTTATCTTTGAAATGTATTCTAAATGTACATCAGTCGGATTTTAGACCAGCACTCTTTGCTGCATCCCTGGTTATAAATGATGTGCTTAACTGTATGGATAAAAGGCAACATTGTGCTGCACTCTTCATTGACCTGTCAAAAGCTTTTGATGCTGTTGATCACTCACTGCAAAGGCTTTCCTATTGGCCTAGACCAGGCTGCATGTAACTGGTTAAAAAATTACTTGACAGATAGAACTTAATGTGTATCTACTGATGGGGTTAAATCAGCTTTCCTGGATATTATGAAAGGTGTCCCGCAGGGGTCGATTCTGGGTTCTGTACTTTTTACTGTTTACATTAACAATATCGACTTGTCTGTAAAAAAAATGTACCTGCACTTGCCGATGATACTGTTGTGCATGCTATTGCCCCCACGGTTGACCAGACTCTATATCTGAACTACAGTTTGCCTTCATTGAAATGACAGAAAAACCTTATTGACCTGAAATTAGTATTGAATGCAGGTAAAACTAAGTATATGTCTGATGATTTAAGCATATGTACTTTGGATGGTATCCATTTGATTGTGTCCCTGCTTACAAATATCTGGGCATCTGGGTAGATGAAAAGCTGCCTTTTAAAAAGCATATTGATGAGTTAGTTAAGAAGCTGACAATAAAAAATGCCTTCTTCTATATAAATAGGTCCTGAGTGCCTGCAAGCTGACTTCAGTTGCCAGCTGGACGGTATTTCCTCTGACACATTGGTGCGGCTGGCTTCCGGGTTAAGCAAGTAGTGTGTCAAGAAGCAGTGCGGCTTGGCAGAGTTGTGTTTCGGAGGACGCGTGGCTCTTGACCTTTGCCTCTCCCGAGTCTGTAGGGGAGTTCCCGTGATGGGACAAGACTGTAACTACAAAAAAAAAAAAAAAAAAAAAAAAATAGGTCCTGGACTATTCATCTATAACAGGGGTGTCAAACTCAAATACCCAGTGGGCCAAAATGTAAAACCTGAACAAAGTCGCGGGCCAACATTGAACAAATGAACCTTTTAATATGGACCCAAACAAGTTTTGCTTTAACATTGAATATGGAACAAGCATCGCTTATTACCATACAATATATAATTTAATAGTGGAGACATGCAAAATCGAATTTCAAATGAAAAAACACATCAATGGCATTCATTTATTCCTGTCTCTTATACACATCTAGATGTGTATAAGAGACAGGGTCTAAGGCACTGCATCTCCTGTCTCTTATACACATCTAGATGTGTATAAGAGACAGCCTTTACAGCAGCCTCACTTTGTGATGTGGCTTTTTTGAACATATTCTGTTGTGAAACCAAACTTCTTTTCATCTCCTCTACTTTCTGGCTCCTTTGAGTCATGTCCAGGTCCTTGTATTTGTCATGGTGTTTCGTTTCATAGTGTCGTCTAATGTTGTACTCCTTACTTACAGCCACGTTGACTCCACAAACAAGACAAACAGGTTTGTCTTTTACATATGTAAACAGATATTCTGCCTCCCACTTGTCCAGAAAGCTCCTGTTTTCTGCCTTTCTTTTCGCCATTTTTGGGAAGGGATAGCGCGCTGACAGTTGTAGCGTCTATGTTGCTATGACTACTGTCACAGAGGAGAGGGCGTTTCTGGGTCCTGTCCTGATTGGCGCGCGAAAACAACAGTAGAGCATTATGGGATTCGTAGTATTAGCGGTGAATGCGCTGTATAATACCGGCGGGCCAGCTCTAGTAGTAATTTGGTATTGTCTCGCGGGCCAAATATAATTACCCCACGGGCCAAATTTGGCCCGCGGGCCAGAGTTTGACACCCATGATCTATATGAATGCAGCTGCCACTTCATGAACCGTTAGATGCAGTTTGTCATAGCGCCACTGTCACGCCCTGGCCTTAGTATTCTTTGTTTTCTTTATTATTTTAGTTAGGTCAGGGTGTGACATGGGGAATGTTTGTGTTTTGTCTAGTTTGGGTGGTTATATGGTAAAGCGGGTGTTGGGTGTAGTGTATGGGTTTGTGTTGAGTGAATATGTCTAGGTATGTCTATGGTTGAGTGAATGTGTCTAGGTATGTCTATGGTTGCCTGAGTGGTTCTCAATCAGAGACAGATGTTTTTCATTTGTCTCTGATTGGGAGCCATATTTAAGGCAGCCATAGGCATCATGTATTTGTGGGTAATTGTCTATGTCTAAACGTTAGTAGCTTGTGTGTGCACTTTCGTTTTGTAGCTTCACGGTCGTTTGTTGTTTTGTTAGTTTGTAAAGTGTTTGGTTTCGTTTTTCTTCTTCAAATAAAAAGATGTCTTATTTTTCACACGCTGCGTTTTGGTCCTCTCTCTCTTCACAAGACGATCGTGACAGCCACCGTGCTTTATTACGGTCAGCAAATTTTGTACTCATTACTGCATTCTCTACCAGAAAGTTGCTTGGCCCTACATTGATAGGTTTTATTTATAAAGCTATTTTATAAAACGTCCCACTGTACCTAACATCATTACTAAACTTTAGACATACGAGTAACCACACCTGGTCTCAGGGATGGCTAATTCTGGAAATTCCTTTGGTCTCTACTGAGTTAGGTAATTCAGCTTTAAGTTTTCTTGCACCTTATTTTTGGAACAATCTTAACTGTACGTACATTTTATGTTTTGGTGCCTCTAGGCCAATTCAGAAAACTGATTGAGGACCTTATTACTTATGAATGTGTTGTTTTTTATGACTGTGTTTTTGCTTCTGCTTGCATTTTGTTTTTATATTTTGAGATGTGTATTTTCTGTAATTCAGGGCTCATCTGTAAAAGAGACCTTGGTGTCAGTATGACTCCCTGATAAAATAAAGGTTAAAGAAATTAAATGGAGAGAGATGTTGTGCTACTAGCCTCATGTCATGAATATGCATAGCGATCTCGAGACAACTCTAATATAACGTTTTTACACAAAGTTGCAGAGATGTCACGTGTCATACTTATATCAGTAGACTCGTAACAACGTAAGAATTACAAAATGTTTACTTGATCAAATAAACCTCGTAGCAAATAAGCCATGACATTTTTTGTTGACAAAATTCGACTCTCTCTCATTGAACTCCAAACAAAAAATCCTTGCTTGGTGAGCAAAAGAAACGAAACAATGCCATCTTCTTCTTCTTCTTCTTCTTCGTCTTCTGTGAGATTTAACGGCGGTTGGCATCCAATATGTTGCATTGCTGCCCCCAACTGAACAATAGTATAGATCCATTATACTTTGTGCTACAAAATGGGAAAGGGGAACCAGGAAAAATACAACTGAAAAAAATGTAAATATACATATTTTAATTACCCTACCAGCTAACTAACCCTATACTCATTAAAACCCATCACCTTATTCCGCTACTTTAACCATTATATTGACCAGCTACTCAAGTGGCAGCTCTAACAATAGGAGTACCACAGTATGATGCCCACTTTAACGCTTAAAATAAAGGCTGTGCTTCGTGTAGCCTTACTCTGCTGTGACATTTTGATAACCATGTAAATCTCTCTAAGACAAGGTGACTTTTAACAATATATTCACCTTTATTTACCCCTCAAAAATGAAACGCTTATTAGCTGCTAATGTGGCTATCATAAAGAATTATAAATGCCATGGTGATCTGGACGAGCCTGCTGAATCTAGGCAAAGGTAATCTCTGGATTAACTATCTAATTTAAATTGACACAATACCTGTTTGCAAAGGTGTCAGCTAGAGATGACATGCAGGAGCTTGCAGGAATTTCTAGTCTTGAATGATGTCTACTTTGATGCTAATTAGCATTTTTGGTTCTGAAAGTAGATAGAGCCAAATATATCGATAAAAGTCACCTTGTCCGAAAGAGATTTACATGGTTATCAAAACGTCACACCAGGGTAAGTCTACTTGAAACACAGCCCTTATTTTAGGTGTTTCTAAAATTCCCTTAGGTTTAGGTTTTATGTGTATTATGACACCTCAACTCTGGGGTTCTATTAAATAACATGTTCAAAGATGGAAGGCAGTTGAGAGGAGGCGAGGTGGGACCATTCTAGCCAATGAGAGGGCAGATACTCGTGTGAACAACAGACACAACTCTGATATAAAGTTGTTTTTCTCAAAGTTGTTACACTCGTAACAACCTAAGCATAACAAAACTTCTATAAATCAAATAAGCCATTACGTTTTTTGTTGACCAATTTCCACACACTCTCATTGACCTCCATACAAAAACTCCTCGCTTGGTGGGCGAAAAAACACCTTCACAAAAATTGAACGTAAATCACAGAATATAGATGTTGTGGTGGCAGCTGCAGAGAAGTACTTGGGGGTAGGAGATTTAACTTCAGAAGAGTTACAGCGTGTGTTGAGTGGTGGTGTCCTGTCCTCTCAGGCTGTTGGCCTCAGGTAGGATCAGATAGGGTTAAAACCGCTACGGGATCGGTGTCCCCCCTGCGGGACGGTTGAGCTAACATAGGCTAATGTTATTAGCATGAGGTTGTAAGTAACAAGATCATTTCCCATAGACATATCTAATAGACATATCTGATATGGGCAGAAAGCTTAAAATCTTGTTAATCTAACTGCACTGTCCAATTTGCAGTAGCTATTTCAGTGAAAGAATGCCATGCTATTGTTTGAGGAGAGTGCATAGTTATGAACTTCAAAATGTATCAATAAACCAATTTGGCACATTTGGGCAGACTTGATACAACATTTTGAACAGTCTAAAACTTTGCACATATACTGCTGCCATCTAGTGGACAAAATCTAAATTGCACAAACCTGGAATAATACATTATGGCCTTTCGCCTGCATTTCAAAGATGATGGAACAACATAAAAAAATATTTTAAAAACACGTTTTTGTCTTTGTATTATCTTTTACCAGATCTAATGTGTTATATTCTCCTACATTAATTTAACATTTCCACAAACTTCAAAGTGTTTCCTTTCAAATGGTATCAAGAATATGCATATCCTTGCTTCAGGTCCTGAGCTACAGGTAGTTTGATTTGGGTATGTCATTTTAGGAGACATAATAAAAAAAAAAAGGGTTAGATCCTTTTAATCGGTGTTATTATACACACCTCAAGGATGACCAGCTCATCGGGTCACATGACATACATTGGGGGTAGGAGTGTGGTTTATGTGGTGCTAGGGCTCCGGTGTGTGGGGGAGAGAATCCACTCCAGTCAAGCATGGATTGCAAACGCAGGAGGACATAGCCAGTTAGTTCACAAATACGTTTTTACTGTAATAATAGAGAATCCCTATTTTAAACATGGGTCGGTGTGGTATTACCTCATCAAAGACAGTGCTGGTCTTTCTGAACCTCATTTTTTGGGTAAGTTAAAACGACATCTGTGTCGTTCGAGAATGCGCAAATTCTCATCCACAACATTATGCGCAGCAACCTGCTACTTACTACCATTCAATGCAACCTAGGCCATGTGGCTGTTTGTCTATTTTTAGCTTCAATATACTGTTTGAGAGTTTGGGCCTTTGGGTTACTACATAATGCAATGTTCTTGCAGTCATGTTGCTATCCCTTTTATATTTAACTAACGTTAGCTAGCTGAACATTTCCTTTTGTTCTCTGTCTTTCTTTGTCTGGTTGCTTTGGCTACTGCGGCTAGAATCAGGGAGTTTCATGCTGGGCTTCTGTGCCCCCTTTGTCCCAGCCAATGTATTTGTATTTTTTTTAAATGCCCCTTCCCATAAAATGAAACGGTAGCCTAATAGCCATACTGTAAGTGGGTCCTCAACATAAAATGTTTGTTGGCAGCTCTTTTTCTAAACTTCCATATGTTAGAATATAAAGGGAAAGGGGGACACCTAGTCAGTTGTACAACTGAATGCCTTCAACTGAAATTAGGTTTGAGAGATCAATAAACACAATGGTATTTTTAATGGTCTTTGCCAGTCAGTGAGAAATCAAATAATTCCAATTTGAAGGATTGAGTTATTATAATGCCAATGGGATGGTTGTAATAGTTGTATGCTTTTGTGTCAGACAAACATGTCTTTTGGCTCATCCTTAGCCCATAGCACGCTCAAGATTTGCCTCTGATTTAGGCCTAACAACCTCCTTGAGGGACCATCAGAGGCCACACTCATTTGAACCTTTTTTTGTTTTAATATATGCCTTTTTTGTTTTAATATATGCTTTTTTTGTGTTATTAATACTCTCTCCCCCCATAATACAGGCAGCAGCAGGGATTTTGTGCTATGTTGGAGCCTACGTGTTCATCACCTATGATGACTACGACCACTTCTTTGAGGATGTGTACACCCTTATACCTGCTGTGACCATAATTGCAGTTGGAGGCCTCCTTTTCATCATCGGTCTTATTGGATGCTGTGCCACAATACGAGAAAGCCGCTGTGGCCTTATAACGGTCAGTGCAGGGCTCTACGCTGATGTTTTTTTACAGGGAGCACGTGTGTACATAAGTTGAAAAATGTAGGATCACACAAAGAAATTTAGGAGCACAATGAAAGATATTTGAGGTAATGGAGTTTTCTTTGTAGTAATGGCGCACGTGTGACGGTCATGAATCTGCGCTCAATGTATTCCCCATGGCACTCGGGCTTCGGTGCAGTGAAGTAATCATTGCAAAAAATATTTGGGTGCATATGCAAGTAAAATGGTTGTTCTTTAGAGCCCTGCAGTGAATGTTGCCTTATCCCCTACTACTACAACATTCAAACTGGTCTCAGAACTCCCTCAGTAATCCTGTTGGCCAGAAGACTGGCAAACAGAGAGCTTTTGTATCATGTTTTTAAAAAATATATATATTTCACCTTTATGTTGTATAATCGTTCATTACAGTGTTGATTTAAATGTGCGTCTTATTTCCCATTTTACAGTGGGTTAACTGCCTTGTTCAGGGGCAGAACGACAGAGTTTTACCTTGTCAGCTCAAGGATTCGATCCAGCAACCTTTTGGTTACTGGCCCAATGCTCTAACCACTAGGCTACCTGCTGCCCCAAATAAATGCTAGAGATCTTAAAATTTTCCTGTCTGCCTCAGGGACCCTTTTATTTTCAGTAGTTTCTTATGTTTAATTCTTTCTCTTTTCACCACAGTTTGTTATCATTCTCCTGCTGGTGTTTGTGACGGAAGTGGCTGTGGTGGTTCTTGGTTATATTTACAGATCAAAGGTGTGTAAGTCAAGTACATATTGATCAAGGTTACATTTGTGAAAATCAGATTTTGTTCAGGATACCAATTATCTGGATACGTTCCAATGTGAAACTTTTTTCATTCAACAATATTAAAAATGTTCTCTATGGAAAACATAGTAGGAAATGTATCTTTATATTTAGTCTTCCCATGAATGGAGAAAGTGCTATCTTAAGTGGTGATTCACTATAGCCTAGTATTCATCAGAAATGCATTAATGAGGTTATTGAAGATTGTCCCGTTAAGCACAGTAACCTGTTTGTTTACAGGTTGGAGACGAGGTCAATCACTCCATCCAGAAGGTGTACAATGAGTACAATGGCACCAATGCAGATGCCTCAAGCCGTGCCATTGACTACATGCAAAGACAGGTGATAGAATGTAACTTGGGCAATTCATGTTTTTTGTAACAGTTAAGTTATTTAAAGCTATATTGAAATGATCTAGTGTTAACCATCACCATTTGTCATGCCTGCAGCTCCATTGTTGTGGAATTCACACTTACTCAGACTGGATGAACACACGCTGGTTTAATGAGTTTCAAAACAACAGTGTACCAGTGAGCTGCTGCAAACCTAATGTCAGCAACTGTACAGGCTCTCTAGCCCGTCCTGGAGACCTCTATCCAGAGGTAAGAGATTGTCCGAAACATACCTATGCTTTGCTCTCATGCATAACATACACATTGTACATACACAATGTATTGTTTGTGTGTTTCCAGGGATGTGAAGCCCTTGTTGTGAAGAAACTAAAGGAGATTATGATGTATGTCATCTGGGCTGCACTGACGTTCGCTGCAATTCAGGTACAGAACCAATTCCATCAGGCCTCTTTCGTTCAACTAATGGATGTGTTGTGCCATCATGTGAACCCCCCCTTCCCTATGCTATGACTCATGAAGTGATTCATTATGGAGGTTGAGTGGGCCTGGGTATGCCATTATTATGTCAACCCCCAGCCACACTCCACCAGAGCCTCAAGGAACAGGGCCTAGAGGGGACTGTTTTGTGGGGACAGGGAAAATGCATCTAGGAATTTTTGGAAAAGGGGAAATGGCATAGCCACAAGGACATCTCAAACTAGGCTAAATGGAGCCTAAAGGAAAAATTGTCCCATGCCAATTTGCATTGACTTAATATATTAGTTACTTTGATTTGTTATAATGTTCATAATCAGATTCTGGAGGCCATGGGAAATTTAGTGTATTAAGATGGCATGTCATTGGTTGGATTTACCCCTTTTCATTCCTTTCATTTGACTACAATGAGGGGGCAGCTGCATGACAGAGAGCTGCTTTAAAGTGCTGTCATTCATTATTTCAGTAAAAATCTATCAAATGTATTTTCTGAAGCCCTTTTTACATCAGCAGTTGTCACAAAGTGCAATACAGAAACCCAGCTTAACCCCAGGACAGCAAATGGTTCTAGTCTACATTTAAATAGCAGTTTATCAATGTACTGTAGTTGCATCTTTTTATAATGTTACTTCTGCATTTCATCAACATTAGATTATATTATTTTATGGGCTGGTGAGTGTGTGGATGTGAATTTTCTGCTTTGCAGTAATCCTAGAGGCTTTTGACCCAGAGGCTTCCCTGTTTGCTGCTGATGTAGTAGCTTTGTGTCCTTGCTCAGCCTTTCTTGGGAGAGTAGTTGGCCTAGTGCCCAGGTCAGAGGCTGACAGGGGACATCCTCAGGAACGGATGGATGGAAGACATGGATGACACTACACTTCAACCCCTGGTGTTTTCCTTTCCTAGGTATTTGGGATGCTGTGTGCCTGTGTGGTGCTGTGCAGTAGGAGCCGTGACCCTGCCTACGAGCTTCTCATGACAGGGGGAACCTACGCATAAGGAACACACACACCTAGGTTCATGGCTTTGTCAGTGGGGGATGGTTCACTGACTTGCTCAGGTCTCCTCTGCTGTAAGTTGAAAAGCTCCTCACATGGTGGCTCATACTCCACAATGGTGATGGGTTAAGTGGTGAAATACCTATTTATTTACATGCTATGTAAGTTGGTATTTTGTTAGACTTTTTTTCAAAAATCTACAGGACAAATTCTTACATGGTGATTAAACACGTTTTTTTTGTTATTTGTTGCTCTGTGATATTTGACAAATGAAATTTGTTGCACTTAAGTTTTACCTGTTTGAGGTACACAAGGATGAGGCCTCTGATAAACCTACTGTACGGAATATGTGGACTGAATACTTTACTCATGTCAGTTTGCAATATGTGTATGGTTTTGGAATATTTTATAAATATTTACATTCATCATGTAAGTAGCTGAGTTGAAGATTCCCTGTGTGTATGAGGTTGCCTTGTGCTACTGCTTTGTTTGGCCCAGATCTCACCCTTCACCAGCACCATTCTGTTCCTGATGAGTATTAGTGGAACTATAGACAGTATACAAGTCAATGGCACTGCATCGGTCCACCAGGAATGGACAGTAACCAAAGTGCAGTCAATTAACTGATCTGCTTTGCAAGAATGTGGGCATTTGATTAATCCACATGCACTGTTACTAAAATGTTCTGTTGTACTTTCTGTGTGGAGTTGAGCACACTCGTGGTATGTAGGCCTAGTTATAAAATTAGATTTTTAAGAAATGTAGTCCTGTAGAGAAATATAAACCAGAGATGGGGGGGTGGGGACTTTAACAAGGAAATAAACTGTATTCCAGCCAGAAGATTCTGCAGTTTAATTTATTTCTATATTTCACAAAAATATGCTCACTTTTCTCTGCCAACAACAAAGACCGTAGCCATGCCTCTTGTGTGGACATTAGAGCTGTATGGTTTTCTCCAGACAAAGCACCCTGATGTTCAAACACTAATTGTCTGAGAGCTTTTGTCATTGGCAGAGCCAGTGAGTCACATCCTAAACCACTTGTGGAAGCATCTTTCCCAGGGGGAGTGAGAGCTGGCTTTAAGTGATTCATGTAGCCATGCTTTTGGGTAAGCACAGAGTCAGATGATTGGGGATGTCTTGTTTAACATGGTATTGAGACAAGCCTTGTCATTAGATCCTTAAATTGGGTGTTAGGGTGCCATAGGCCGGTTCTACCTTGTCTGTATTAAAGCTACAAATGTCTAGCTACTTGCAAAGTTTCTCTTATGCATCAGCTAACAGTAATTATATTTGTACATTGGGACTTTGAGTCAGGCTCTTAGTGACCAGATGCCTTTGAACTGCTCCCAAGTGGCGCAGTGGTCTAAGGCACTGCATCTCAGTGCAAAAGACTCCACTACAGTGCCTGGTTCAAATCCAGGCTGTATCACATCCAGCCGTGATTGGGAGTCCCATAGGGCGGTGCACAATTGGCTCCGGGGTAGGCCATCATTGTAAATAAGTATTTGTTAAATAAATATTGGATCAGTCTGCACTTTTGTGTGGTTTCCAAATAAGTATTGTATTTTTTTGCAATGAAGCCTGTAAAGTTTTAATTCAAAGGTATATTATTGTATTATTAAAAACAGTGTCAAACAGCCTGGCTGACCTCCTTTGCTAGTCCACTTTATGCAATATAGCTGATAAGAAATACTTTATGTAAACACTTCCAAAGCTAGAGTCCTTCATAGATACATTTAAAATTGTCAGTCGAACAGTATCCCTAAGGAAAGAGGGATTAGAAGTATCACCCTAAATTCATCTAAGCCATTGTATTTTCCTGCCAATTCTAGCATGTGGACAGTTTACCCCACTTAATTGCTCAAACACACAAGTAATATTCAATACTAAAGAATATAAATAGCTCTGTGACCATAGTGTGTGAGTGTGCTTTACTTTGCAGCTGTCCTCGCTACAGTATGATTCCTAAACAACACACGGGTCGTTCCTCGAGTAGAGTACATTTTGTGTAGTCTAATTTGGTCAAAACTATTCATTTCACATTCTGCCATAAAAGCACATGTTTCACTTCACAAATAATAACATATTGTAAGTGCCCATGAAGTGCCATTAAGTAACTGGGTTGACCGTAATAGGGTTGAGGTTATCATCTTAAAGCTGCAATATGTAACTTTTTGAGTGACCTGACCAGATTCGCAGAGAAATGTGAGTAATAGCTCTGTCATTCTTTATTGAAAGCAAGTCTAAGAAACAGATATGTTCTATGTGCGCTGTTCTATTCTTCCCAATCATACGTTTCGGTTTTGTAGACCAGCTTCAAACAGCTGGAAATACAATATTTTTGATTATGGAAAATATATTTCATAGCAGTTTAGATGGTACAACGATTCTTTACACTAGCTTGTTTTGTCACAAATACTGAAAGTAGGCTAACAATTAGAATTTGAGCAACCAGGAATTGGCAGAGCCATTTCGGCATAGTGCATCTTTAAATCAGCATAAATCCCATTGTGACATGTGGAATTGAAGCTTGTGTGCAGCAATGAGGGGCAATTGAAGCTTCCAAAACATTTTTAATTATTAAAACATTCCTAGCCTATCTAAGGGTAATGGGGTTGACGTGTAATGCTTGACATGCACAGTTTTTACCAGAAAATGGCAAAAAATAGTAACAGCTCACTTGCTTTTACACTATGATTTAACTATTGTAAACTCAGCAAAAAAAAGAAACGCCCCTTTTTCAGTACCCTGTCTTTCAAAGATAATTCGTAAAAATCCAAATAACTTCACAGATCTTCATTGTAAAGGGTTTAAACACCATTTCCCATGCTTGTTCAATAAACAATTAATGAACATGCACCTGTGGAACGGTCGTAAAGGCACTAACAGCTTACAGACGGTAGGCAATTAAGGTCACAGTTATGAAAACTTAGGACACTAAAGAGGCCTTTCTACTGACTCTGAAAAACACCAAAAGAAAGATGCCCAGGGTCCCTGCTCATCTGTGTGAATGTGCCTTAGGCATGCTGCAAGGAGGCATGAGGACTGCAGATGTGGCCAGGGCAATAAATTGCAATGTCTGTACTGTGAGACACCTAAGACAGCGCGACAGGACGGACAGCTGATCGTCCTCGCAGTGGCAGACCACGTGTAACACCTGCACAGGATCGGTACATACGAACATCACACCTGCGGGACAGGTACAGGATGGCAACAACAACTGCCCGAGTTACATCAGGAATGCACATTCCCTCCATCAGTACTCAGACTGTCTGCAATAGGCTGAGAGAGGCTGGACTGAGGGTTTGTAGGCCTGTTGTAAGGCATGTCCTCACCAGACATCACCGGCAACAATGTCGCGTATGGGTAAAAACCCATCGTCGCTGGACCAGACAGGACTGGCACAAAGTGCTCTTCACTGAAAAGTTGTGGTTTTGTCTCACCAGGGGTGATGGTCGGATTCGCGTTTATCGTCGAAGGAATGAGCGTTACACCGAGGCCTGTACTCTGGAGCGGGATCGATTTGGAGGTGGAGGGTCCGTCATGGTCTGGGGTGGTGTGTCACAGCATCATCGGACTGAGCTTGTCATTGCAGGCAATCTCAACGTTGTGTGTTACAGGGAAGACATCCTCCTCCTTCATGTGGTACCCTTCTTGCAGGCTCATCCTGACATGACCCCCTAGCATGACAATGCCACCAGCCATACTGCTCGTTCTGTGTGTGATTTCCTGCTAGACAGGAATGTCAGTGTTCTGCCATGGCCTGCGAAGAGCCCGAATCTCAATCCCATTGAGCACGTCTGGGACCTGTTGGATCGGAGGGTGATGGTTAGGGCCACCCCCCCCCCCAGAAATATCTGAGAACTTGCAGGTGCCTTGGTTGAAGAGTGGGGTAGCATCTCACAGCAAGAACTGGCAAATCTGGTGCCGTGCATGAGGAGGAGATGCACTGCAGTACTTAATGCAGCTGGTGGCCACACCAGATACAGACTGTTACTTTTGATTTTGACCCCCCCCTTTGTTCAGGGACACATTATTCAATTTATATTAGTCACATGTCTGTGGAACTTGTTCAATTTATGTCTCAGTTGTTGAATCTTGTTATGTTCATAAAAATATTTACACGTTACGTTTGCTGAAAATAAACGCAGTTGACAGTGAGATGACGTTTCTTTTTTTGCTGAGTTTATGTTCAATGTTTCTTTTGAAAAAAATATTTTAAAAAGGTAATAGTTTCACGTCCATTTTAAATGAGAGCTCAGCTCATGTAACAGGATTGACCTTAAAATCAGGGACAGACGTAAATTAATCACTAATCACATTAAATAAATAATAATCTTCAGAAATGACTGTCAAAGCAACAAAATAACTAGGTCTTTACAATGATGGTGAAATTGTGGGGTTAAGTGGGTTAAAACCTCAGATGTAAAGTTTAGGGGACCTGCATGGTTCTGGTACAAGTTTCAAATGAAATTTTAGCTTATAAATGCCTGTGGCCACTGTAGATCGAAATGGCTTGCATTGAGCGGTAGCCCTGATTCTCACGGGCACAGGAGTATATCTTTAATGCCTGTGTCGAGTAAACTCCGCCTGTGGAGTAGGATGTGAAATCTGACACCACTTGAAGCTGGGATGTCCCTCCTACCATTTCATTTGCTCCTCCGACTGTCCAACTCCTGGCTGAACCCTATGTCACAGCCACTGACTAATGGTGCTTTCAAGACAACTGGGAACTCAAAGAAGTAAAAAAAAAAGGTCAAATCATGACGTCAGTGATCTTCAGGTCGGAAAGTCTGAGCTCTAGAAAGATGCTTGAGCTTCCAACTTGGAATTCCGAGTGTTCAAAACAATTTTTCCCAGTTGGAGCTTGTTTTTTTCCCAGAGTTCCCAGTTGTATTGAACTTAATAAAGTCAGATATTTCTGAGCAAAGCACATGCCAGCAATCCTTACATCTGTAGCAAAGGCAGTACAGTAGACAGGCTAAGGCTGCTTCTCCAATAGAAATCCCTGATCACACTTGTAGGCGATGTCATGTTGACGTTGGCTAGCTAAGCTCATGCGTAGAAACACATCATCGGGTGTAACTGGCGTCTCGTGCCAAACTGCGCATGTATAGGCCATCAACTCAAATGCACTCCTTCAATATAAAGTATTTTTTGACGAAAATGAAAACGTATCAGTTTGTCACTTTCACAAGGTTCAACTACTTAAGACATTGGCTCGAATCTAGGTTGTGCCTTTAGATTTCGAGAAAATTAACAACTAAGGAAGAATATTCACTCAAACCCCTAAACCCGGCCTGGTCTGTTTCACAAGCGTTCCAGGAAGTCTCACAATGTTGCTCCTCTGGGTTTAGAAACTGTGTCGGTAGAGCAGCAGGAGAGAGTGGTTTTGTTACTCTAGCACAGGGTTGGGCAACTTTGATGGGGGTGGGGGCCACAAAAAATCTGAACTCATGAGGGGCCGCAAAACATTTTAGTGACCCCCCTCTTGACAGTGGAGAGACCTTTTTTTGTTGTTGTTGCAATTCTGCACATTTTACCATGGGCCATAGAGAAAATGTTGCCATTTTAAGGCACGTTTGCTGCAAGAGGCAGAGAAGAAAAAGTGCAGTTTTTAATATGATATCTGCTTGAGAGTGACTGACAAAATCAATGTGGGAGCCCCGGTCGGTAATTCGACCATGATTAGGGCTACTACAGGTAGATAGCTGGCTGCTATACTAATTTACCAATCTAAAAATGGTTAGCTGACATGGGCTAATTGAGTGACTACATTGCAGAATAATAGTGAATACATCAAATCTATGAAATAACACACATGGAATCATGTAGTAACAAAAAAACTGTTAAACAAATCAAAATATATTTTACATTTTAGATTCTTCAAAGTAGCCACCCTTTGCCTTGATGACAGCTTTGAACACTCTTGGCATTCACTCAACCAGTTTCACCTGGAATGCTTTTCAATTAACAGGTGTGCCTTGTTAAAAGTTAATTTGTGGAACATATGCTGAGCACTTGTTGGCTGCTTTTCCTTCACTCTGCGGTCCAACTCATCCCAAACCATCTCAAATGGGTTGAGGTCGGGTGATTGTGGAGGCCATGTCATCTGATGCAGCACTCCATCACTCTCCTTCTTGGTCAAATAGCCCATTGGGTCATTTTCCTGTTGAAAAAAATTCCCACGAAGCGCAAAGCAGATGGGATGGCGTATCGCTGCAGAATACTGTGGTTGCCATGCTGGTTAAGTGTGCCTTGAATTCTAAATAAATCACACACAGTGTCACTAGCAAAGATCCCCCACACCATCACACCACCTCCTCCATGCTTCATGGTGGGAACCACACATGCGGAGATCATCCGTTCACCTACTCTGCGTCTCACAAAGACACGGCGGTTGGAGCCAAAAATCTCAAATTTGGACTCATCAGACAGAAGGACAGATTTCCACCGGTCTAATGTCCATTGCTCGTGTTCCTTGGCCCAAGGAAGTCTCTTCTTCTTATTGGTGTCCTTTAGTAGTGGTTTCCTTGCAGCAATTCGACCATGATGGCCTGATTCATGCAGTCTCCTGTGAACAGTTGATGTTGAGATGTGTCTGTTACTTGAACTCTGTGAAGCATTTATTTGGGCTGCAATTTCTGAGGCTGGTAATTGTAATGAACTTATCCTCTGCAGCAGAGGTAACTCTGGGTCTTCCTTTCCTGTGGCGGTCCTCATGAGAGCCAGTTTCATCATAGTGCTTGATGGTTTTTGTGACAGCACTTGAAGAAACTTTCAAAGTTCTTGAATTTTCCATATTGACTGACCTTCATGTCTTAAAGTAATGATGGACTGTCATTTCTCTTAGCTTATTTTAGCTGTTCTTGCCATAATATGGACTTGGTCTTTTACCTAAGAGGGATATCTTCTGTATACCACCCCCTACCTTGTCACAACACAACTGACTGGCTCAAATGCATTAAGAAAATATATTCCACAAATTAACTTTTAACAAGGCACACCTGTTAATTGAAAAGCATTCCAGGTGAATACCTCATGAAGCTGGTTAAGAGGATGCCAAGAGTGCGCAAAGCTGTCATCAAGGCAAAGGGTGGCTACTTTGAAGAAACTCAAATATAAAATATATTTTGATTTAACACTTTCTTGGTTACTGCATGATTCAATATGTGTTATTTCATAGTTTTGATGGCTTCACTATTATTCTACAATGTAGAAAATAGTAAAAATAAAGAAAAACCCTTGAATGAGTACTGTATATATCTTGTTTTTGGGATATTGATCCGAGGGCCATTAAAAGGGCGACCGTCCCTGCTCTAGTGCATTCACAGATTGATTAAAAGCCAACTTTATCAAAGTAATGTAAAATAATGAATAGATGTGTAATGTTCACAGTGGTGGGGGCAGACATTTTGATCAAGAAAGACCTTTTAGAAAATATGCATATTTTCTCGAACACTAAACATACCAATATGTATTTTACAGTTATAAGGTGAAATCTTAGTCATTTTATTATTTGATTACACTATATTTAGAAAGCATATAAGTCATTTCAAGCTGTATTCATACAGTTTTGTTGAAGAAGAAATATTTCATGTTTTCATATTTTTATCATATTTGTACTGTGTACTTGAGCTTGTGTCCTCAAAACTGACTACACCTTAGCAATTTATAATTATTTTTTACCAGAAATGTGAGATTTTAACCTTTTTTTGGAGTATGCAGAATTACTAGTTATGGTTTATGTCCCTCTTATGATAAATAATTACTTTTGAGGATTACATTATTTATATAGATTATGTTTAGTTACATTTAACTGGTTCAAATCTTGTCGTGGAAATTACCACCAGGGAGTCATAGTCAAACTCAAATGAATCATTCTTTATTATCAGCAAGTTGGAGAGGTTCCAACAAACTTAATGCACCATAGTACACATCTGTCAGGAGCTCTGCCGGGGCAGTCCCATTAGTTCTCTTATATACGGCTATACAAAAAACTTACATAGGCATGGTTCATAGGGTTGGTTCCTGCATGTGGCTGGCACCGTCTCCTACCTAAATTTATAGAACTTATTCTGGGCATTCTGACAAAAAGTCTGAAGAGGGGAACCGTATCCCCCTCATATCTCTACCCAGCACCTATAGGAACCAATGATTGTATGAGTCAAGAAGTACAATTAAAGGCTATCGCTTCAGACAAAAAAACATTCTGGTATACTCCCTCCTCTTATCACTCTGTGATAATTATTATTACATTTTATTCATTTGGTTATTGCTTAAACTATCAAAATACATCATTATAAGTAAACAAAATTAACGCATGAAAACCACAGACACTTTCAAACCCTTCATTCTGGGTTGTACACTCCAACTAGTAACTGATCCTTATTCCATACCCCTTACTTGTAAAACCATTGCAGTAGAATGTTTTAACTTAAGACCTTCATTTCATACAGTTACACATATGCTTGATTACACAATTTCATTTATGGATTCTGGCTTTTGACTTTGTTAAATTATCCAACCCAAATTTAAAATAACAGTCCCTTCTGCGTCGCGTTGAGTCTATCACTCGAATTTAAGACCCTCAATTTAGTACACACTGGCAGAATGTAAATTTACAGACAGGGAAATAAATATACAGCATGCACTACTAACATTGACATACATTATATTCATCTTATATTTCTAGCATTACATTTTCTCATCCCGGGCCCCATTTGTCCCTGTGTTAATGACAAGACGGTATCGCAATGCATTTTTTGTATAAATTACTATACATTTTGCAGTGTGCAGACCTCCACAATCAACCTGATACCCCAAATAAAGCTTTTTGGACAAGCATAAATCAATTACAGGCACACTTGACCACCCCCCTCCTTCCCGGCACTCATTCTTCTGGCGTTTCTTCATTTTCTTCTTCAAATAGTGTTTCAGTTTGTCCTCTCAATGGCACATGTTCAAAGTGGATGGCCCTTGATAATGTCCCGATTCCAATATCTGGGAATAATCAGATTTTTCCCAAGCAGACAAATCTCTCACCTGAGCTGCCACCACCATCCTTTATGGTGCATTAAGTCTTGTCCATTTTCCGACCAGTACACCAGCAGCATGAGAGAAGTTTGGACGGGATCTCTTCATACACACTCCACGTGGACTCATGCTGCCCTCCTGAGAGAAAAGGCAGTTGATAGCTTCGACTGGATGCTGTGTACAGGTTGCTGGCTCGGACTCAGGTAGAAGTGGTGAAGAACAGGGCCATAGTGAACGCCATTAGGTTAGAGGGGGTGAGGCTCACACTGTTCTCGGTCGAATTAACCCTTCCATGCATCTAGAAACCATCTATGGTCACCTACGCCATAACCCCGAGAGAGGACAAACCAGAAAAACAGTTGAGGGCATTTCTGATTCAGGAAATCCAGAGAAACTATTTACTGTTTGACAAATTATTACTACTACCAATATTCTTAATACAAATTTCAAAGACAAAATCTCAAAGAGAATAACAACACACTGTTGAAACCAAATTGGCTTATACTCCCCTATCACATTGGAGACATCACCGCAGAGGGGCACTTCATTTAATGTAACAGCCCAGCTAACAAAAATGTTCCAACAACTTTGGAGAACATTCCCTTAAGAGTCTCAGTAGACCATTAACTAATGTTTTCATAGGAATGTTCCCGTTATGTGCAAGGAATGCTTCCAAGAAACCATTTCATTAATGTCAAATAGAACTTACCCAGAATGTGGTAATTTAAGATATGTTCTAGACATGCTTCATGGGAATGTTGTAAGAACATTCAATAAATCAAATTCATTTTTAAAGCCTTTTTTACATCAGCCAATGTCACAAAGTGCCTTACAGAAACCCAGCATAAAACCCCAAACTCCAAGGAATGCAGATGTAGAAGCACGGTTGCTAGGAAAAACTCCCTAGAAAGCCCGGAACCTAGAAAGAAACCTAGAGAGGAACCAGGCTATGACGGGTGGCCAGTTCTCTTCTGGCTGTGTCGGATGGAGATTATAACAGAACATGGCCAAGATGTTCAAATGTTCAAAGATGACCAGCAGAGTCAGATAATAATAATCACAGTGGTTGTAGAGGGTGCAACAGGTCAGCACCTCAGGAGTAAATGTCAGTTGGCTTTTCATAGCCGATCATTCAGAGTTAGAGACAGCAGGTGCAGTAGAGAGAGAGTCCAAAACAGCAGGTCCGGGACAAGGTAGCACGTCCAGTGAACAGGTCTGGGTTCCATAGCCGCAGGCAGAACAGTTGAAACTAGAGCAGCAGCATGACCAGGTGGACTGGGGACAGCAAGGAGTCATCAGGCCAGGTAGTCCTGAGTCATGGTCCTAGGGCTCAGGTCCTCTGAGAGAAGAGAGATTTAGAGGGAGCATACTTAAATTCACACAGGACACCGGATAAGACATGAGAAATACTCCAGATATAACAGACTGACCCTAGCCCCCCGACACATAAACTATTGCACTGAAGTAATATGATCACATTCTTGGTTCTAGTCAAGATTCTAGCAGCCGTGTTTAGCACTAACTGAAGTTTATTTAGTGCTTTATCCGGGTAACCATAAAGTAGAGCATTGCAGTAGTCTAATCTAGAAGTGACAAAAGCATGGATGAATTTTTCTGCATTTTTGGACAGAAAGTTTCAGATTTTTGCAATGTTACAAAGATGGAAAAAAGCTGTCCTTGAAATATGCTTGATTAGTTCGTCAAAAGAGAGATCAGGGTCCATAGTAATGCCAAGGTTTTATTTGAGACGACTGTACAACCATCAAGATTAATTGTCAGATCCAACAGAGGATCTCTTTGTTTCTTGGGACCTAGAACTAGCATCTCTGTTTTGTAAGAGTTTAAAAGTAAACAATTTGCCGCCATCCACTTCCTTATGTCTGAAACACAGGCTTCCAGGGAGGGCAATTTTGGGGCTTCACCATGTTTCATCGAAATGTACAGCTGTGTATCGTCCGCATAGCAGTGAAAGTTAACATTATGTTTCCGAATGACATCACCATGAGGTAAAATATATGGTGAAAACAATAGTGGTCCTAAAACGGAACCTTGAGGAACACCGAAATTTACAGTTGATTTGTCAGAAGACAAACCCTCCACAGAGACAAACTGATATCTTAACGACAGATAAGATATAAACCAGGCCAGAACTTGTCCATGTAGACCAATTTGGATTTCCAATCTCTCCAAAAGAATGTGGTGATCGATGGTATCAAAAGCAGCACTAAGGTTAAGGAGCACGAGGACAGATGGAGAGCCTTGGTTTGACGCCATTAAAAGGTCATTTACCACCTTCACGAGTGCAGTCTCGGTGCTGTGATGTGGTCTAAAACCAGACTGAAGCGTTTCGTATACATTGTTTGTCTTCAGGAAGGCAGTGAGTTGATACACAAATGTTCTTGCAACATTCCCATGAAACGTGTCTAGAACATTAATATCTTATGTTCTGAGAACATGGCAACCATGTTCTGTGTATGTTTGGTGGGACGTTGATGGAATATTCTCCTAACCCACAGAAAACTGGACACATGAATGTTCTTGCAATGTTCTCATGAAACGTGTCTAGAACATTAACATTGTATATTTTTAGAATGTGGTAACCAGGTTCTGGGTATATTCTGTTTGACATTAAGGGAATGTTCTAACTAAGGCCAAAACATGCTAAAAAGGTTCTCTGAAGGTTTATGCTAACATAGATAGAATGTTCCCTTAACTAACGGAAAACTGGACACAAACATTAGGGGAACATTACAGGTAACATTACAACAACGATCTCTCTACAATTTGTAAGTCGCTCTGGATAAGAGCGTCTGCTAAATGACTTAAATGTAAATGTAAATGTAATTGTTAGCTGGGAGGCTTTTAAAGTTCAATATTCTTGCACAATTTCTACTTAAAATATCGTAGGGAAGCAAAATGTACTCTATTTGTGTAACAACCCACAAACTGTTGTGCTTGTAGACTCGAGAGGAAAGTAAAAGAGGTAAGTGCACGTCTTTCCATTTTGACAATACATAAGTGAATAATCTCCATCATTAGATAAAACCATGGTCTCAGGTCAGTAACTTCACTCAACAACACATATGGCCAAGACTGAGCTAACATTATCAGCCCTGTAAGGCTTAGAGAAAATGGTCAAACTAAGACATGCGGGGTGGGGGTATGCTATGTGCCCTATAGCCTTACTACTTGTGCCAAGAAGAGTTCATTCTTTGGCCAGATAGGATCCAGGGACCAGTCCTGACATGCCGTTTCTCTTCACAGTCCACCAGCCATCCATATCTTGTTCAATGACCACAACCGTCTCCCCTGCAAACATGGACAGCTCGTCCTCACCCTAGAAATGGACAAAGCCGGGTTAGGCAAGTTGTGGTTCAAATGTAACAGAAACGCGAATCCACTCATTCTTAGTGTAGGCCTATATGCTGAATGCAGGCATATAGAGTGTCAGAATATTCTGACCTGAGCCTCATAGTCATACAGAGCCTGGTACTCCTCTCTGCTCTCTGAGATGGTTGGCTGCACTTGCTGAAATCCAGGAATGGAGGCGTACACTCCATCTGATGTGTTGGCTAAGGATTACACAAAGGCAAGCAGATTAATCAGTTATTTGGTCAAGCCACTGGCAGTTTGAAACCTCATTACTACCTCTATTAACTGAACTGAAAAAGTAAGCCCATGTGATGTAGTGTCAGACCCTGCTTAATATTGCTGAAACAGGTACTTTTATGCGAAGGGACAGTCACCCGTAGCGGCGGTGGCAGAAAGCTGACGTTTCTGTTTTTTAGGGATACGGTATTTTTAACCTAACTTCCGTTTCCCCTGAAAAACAGAAGTGGGAACTCCGCTCAGGCGTCTTTCTAGGCCTGCTACGTTAGGTTAAAACCTCTTGAAGCTAAGGGGCAGAATTCTTATGTTTGGAAAAATAACGTTCCCAATGTAAGCTGCCTATTTCTCAGGTTCAGATACTAGAATATGCATATAATTGACAGAGTAGGATAGAAAACACTCTAAAGTTTCCAAAACTGTCAAAATATTGTCTGTGAGTATAACAGAACTGATTTTGCAMGCGAAAACCTGAGGAAATCCAACCCGGAKGTGACTCTTATTTTGAAAAATCACTGTTCCATTGCCTGCCTTTCYMCCATTTAAAGGGATATCAARCAGATTCCRTTTCCAATGGCTTCCTCAMMGTGTGAACAGTCTTTAGACATAGTTTCAAGCTTTTATTKTGAAKAATMAGCGAGATTTATCAAAACGRMTCAGTGGATAGACGGATGTCCTTACATTAGTTCATGCGCTCGACACTGGTTGCTCGACATTTTCTTTCTCTCCAGTATTGAATAGTTTACAGTCCGGTTGAAATATTATCGATTATTGATGTTAATCAACCTGAGGATTGATTATTAAAAACGTTTGACATGTTTCTACGAACTTTACGGATACTATTTTGAATTTTCGTCAAGCCTTGATGACCTGCCTAAGGCTGTGGAATAGTGAACATAACGCGCCAAACAAATGGAGTTTTTTTTAATATAAAAAATAATCTTTATCGAACAAAAGGAACATTTATTGTGTAACTGGGAGTCTCGTGAGTGCAAACATCCGAAGATCATCAAAGGTAAGCAATTCATTTTATTGCTTTTCTGGCTTTCGTGACCAATATACAATGCTGCTAGGTGTTCTTAATGTTTTGTCTAGTGATCGATAAACTCAAACAAACGCTTGGATTGCTTTCGCTGTAAAGCATATTTTCAAAATCTGACACGACAGGTGGATTAACAACAAGCTAAGCTGTGTTTTGCTATATTGCACTTGTGATTTCATGAATATAAATATTTGTAGCAATTTTTTTTGAATTTGGCACTCTGCAATTCAGCGGTTGTTTACGAAAATGATCCCGCTAAAGGGATCCGTGCGTCAAGAAGTTAAGGGACAGTTGACCTGCAATTAGATGGATGTTTGTGCCCCCTGGTGGTCAAGTAAAATAGATGGAAAACCTGCACGATAAAGTTATGGGCTACTACTGTTTCCAAATTATGAGTGGAACAAGACTTTTCCCTTTTAGATAACACAATGCATTGTTATAAGGGAACATAGAAAAAAACATACATCACAATCCTCTTCGTCTCTGTTTTTACCTGACAAGTAACAATGTAATGACAGTGGAAAAACATATCCCTGACCCTGTCCACAAAATGGTTTCTATTGACAGTCCTACACACAATGAAAAGTACCACACTTACTGTATTTACACTGAACAAAAATATAAACACAACAACATGCAACAATGTCAAAGATTTTACTGAGTTACAGTTCATATAAGGAAATCAGTCAATTGAAATAGATTCATTAGGCCCTACTCTATGGATTTCACATTACTGGGAATACAGATATGCATCTGTTGGTCACATATGCCTTTAAAAAAAATGGTAAAGGCGTGGATTAGAAAATCAGTCAGTATCATTTGCCTCATGCAGCGCGACACTACTCCTTCGCATAGAGTTGATCAGGCTGTTGATTGTGGCCTGTGGCCTTGTCCCACTCCTCTTCAATGGCTGTGCGAAGTTGCTGGATATTGGCGGAACTGGAACACGCTGCCGTACATGTTGATCCAGAGCATCCCAAACATGCTCAATGGGTGACATGATTGGTGAGTATGCAAGCCATGGAAGAACTGGGACATTTTCAGCTTCCAGGAATTGTGTACAGATCCTTGCGACATCGGGCCATGCATTATCATGCTGAAACATGAGGTGATGGTGGCGGATGAATGGCACGACAATATGCCTCAGGATCTTGTCCGGTATATTTCTGCATTCAAATTGCCATCGATAAAATGCAATTGTGTTTGTTGTCCGTAGCTTAAGCCTGCCGATACCATGACCACATGGACACCATGGGGCACTCTGTTCACAACGTTGACATCAGCAAACTGCTCGTCCACACGACACCATACACGTTGTCTGCCATCTGCCCGGTACAGTTGAAACCGGGATTCATCCGTGAAGAGCTCAATTATCCAGCGTGCCAGTGGCCATCGAAGGTGAGCATTTGCCCACTGAAGTTGGTTACGATACCGAACTGCAGTTAAGTCAAGACCCTGGTGAGGATGACGAGCACGCAGATAAGCTTCCCTGAGATGGTTTCTGACAGTTTGTGCAGAAATTCTTCGGTTGTGCAAACCCACAGTTTCATCAGCTGTCTGAGTGGCTGGTCTCAGACGATCCCGCAGTTGAAGAAGCCAGATGTGGAGGTCCTGGGTTGGCGTGGATACACATGGACTGCGGTTGTGAGGCCGGTTGGGTGCCAAATTCTCTAAAACAACATTGGAGATGGCTTATGGTAGAGAAATTAACATGACACTATCTGGGAACAGCTCTGGTGGACATTCCTGCAGTCAGCATGCCAATTGCACACTCCCTCAAAACTTGAGACATCTATGGCACTGTGTTGTGTGACAAAACTGCACAATATAAAGTGACCTTTTATTTTACCCAGCACAAGGTGCACCTGTGTAATGATCATGCTGTTTAATCAGCTTCTTGATATGCCACACCTGTCAAGTGTATGGATTATCTTGGCAAAGGAGAAATGCTCACTGACGGGGATATAAACAAATTTGTGCAAAGTTGAGTGAAATAAGCTTTTTGTGCGTATGGAACATTTCTGGGATCTTTTATTTCAGCTCATGAAACATGGGACCAACATTTTACATGTTGCATTTATATTTTTGTTCAGTGTAGTTACAGTAATTTTAGCAGCATACATACCAGTAGGTGGTGCTAGTGGCTGTGAACCGTCATTGACGTTTGTTTTAGAGCCAGCCGATGAGTTCCCTTGCAAAAGGTTTGAAAACCTAAAAGTAATTCAACAGAACTTGTTTTGTTTCACATTGTAAAGATGTTGTTTTGATGGTTACATTATTTCAAATACGCATTCTTGTAGTGCAACAACAGAAAATCTTTATAAGTGTCTCTAACCTCTTCATAACTCCTCCTACAAAGCAGGCACTGCCATTGCTGTCTGTCGAGGGCTCCCTCTCATAATAGTTCTCAAACACAATGGGAGCTGGGAAGAAACCACAGGCATTCAGCAAAGCAAACTCACCAAAGGCCTAAGTAAAATGTGTATCACAGAAAGGTGGGTGCACTGCAAAGTGCAAACAAAGGGGGAACACATTATTTCTCCATGTGGCCACATACAGTGCCTTGCAAAAGTATTCAGACCCCTTGGATTTTTTCACATTTTATTGTGTTACAAAGTGGGATTAAAATTGATTTAATTGTACTTTTTGTCAACAATCTACACAAAACGGTATTTTTATATATTTGAAAATAAAGAATTCATGACTAAAATAGTCATTGCATAAGTATTCAGCCCCTTTATTTAGGCAAGCCTAAATGAGTTCAGAAGTAAAATTTGGCTCAACAGATCACAAAATAAGTTACATGGGGATCTATTTTCAGATGGCGTTAAGGCGGCACGAGTGTCAAACACATGTTAGTTTGCAATTTTGTCATGTAAAAACTGGAACACAGGCATTTTCCAGCTCTAACTCCAGGTTTGGCAATTTACCTGTCTTATATCAACTCGCTTGCACTCAGCTAAGCACAGACAATATCCTAGAGGAAAACCTGCTTCACACCAGAGACTGGAAGAGGAATTCCCCTTTCAGCAGGCCAATAACCTACAACACAAGGCCAAATCTACACTGGAGTTGCTTACAAAGAAGACAGTGAATGTTCCTGAGTGGCCAAGTTATAGTTTTGACTTAAATCTACTTGAAAATCTATGGCAAGTTTTGAAAATTGCTCTATAGCCATGATCCCCAACATCTTGACAGAGCTTGAAGAATTTTGAAAACAATAATGGGCAAATATTGCACAATCCAGATGTTCAAAACTCTTATAGACTTATCCAACAAGCCTCACAACTGTAATCGATGCCAAAGGTGTTTATAACGTGTGTTGACTCAGGGAGCTGAATACTTATGCAACGACTATATTTTAGTTATGTTTTCATTATTATATATATATATATGTATTTTTTTATTCTTCCACTTTATTCTTCCATTCTTCCACATTACAGCGTATTTTGTTTAGATTGTTGACATTTAAAAAATAAAAATAAACAATTTTAATTCCACATTGTAACACAATAAAATGTGAAGAATCCAAGGTGTCTGAATACACACTCTATTCTCATCAATATTTGACTAAGTTGACATTTGAAAAGTTCAGAGATAATATTGAAATGTTCAGACCTGGAACATATTCATGTACACAAACCAGGAAACTGGACAGGTGGTGTACTTACCTGGTGGACTTGAGCCAGTGCTTTTCATCTCAACAAAGCAGTCATTGTCTGCCGTGATGTCACACAGTTCTAGAGTTTTCCTCACTTCTTCATAACACTGAAAGTACATTTTGGGCACGGCTTAAACACATTAAATTGGCTTTCTTTGTTAACTACTAATCAGCTCTACAGCCCAGTTATAGTCTAGTAGTTATTTAAGCTCCTATATGGTACAGTCAATACAAATTCTGTATATTGTCTTACATACTGGATTACAATACAACATGGTAAGGGAAGACAAACTTCACCAACCTCATCATCTTTGACACATTGCATTGAGAATTGGTTACAGTGGACCCAGATGGCATTCCTCAGGATGTTGATACGATCTCCCTCCTGCTGCTGAAAGACCTGCAAACCAAATTTCTATTGTATGATTCATCTGTATTGGATGGACATCCCCTTTTTACAACAATCTGTGAACCAGCAGCTAGTCTGATAGCAAATATTTACGTCATTTAAGAAAAGTTTGTCTCATCGTACTGTTCAATCCAACTTAAATTCTTTCCTAGGACTAACATCAGAATATGGCTTAATGTACCTCACAAGTACTCTCGTGTGTAGTTTCCCATTCTTGACGAATCTTGTCTAGCTGTTCAATATTTGACATGTATTGTTTTTCTGCAGACAAAGAAGAAAAGGTGGTACTCAGATAATACACAGTCCTTTATGTTTCTCTCATCTCACCTTTTATTCATTTTTTATATTACAAAACATACACATACAAACGAAAGTATACAGAGACACACAAACATCAACGACATTACACCTGCCCAGACCCACCTGCTCCCTCACACCCTCCATCTCCAGCGCCCGCATCACTCTCCGCCACATGGCCGCAAACTGCACCATTTTGTTTCTCTCGGTCACCCACACACTTTCAACATTTAGATAATAAAAAATGTTGACCTTTCCATTGTGTTGACGGAAGATTGGTTGATTTCCAGTTTAAGTATACACTTTTTTTCAAGATGATTGACAAGAAAAGTATTGTCCAACCCATCGGGTATCTCACTGCATCCTCATATGCCATGTCTTTAAATATGCAGACAGACGGAATAAAAGTAAATTCACCACATTGTAATATTTCTGACTGCCAACTGTCTAACTCCGCCCAAAACTTTTGGACTTCATAGCTTTCTACACCTGCATTGCTTGCTGTTTGGGGTTTAGGCTGAGTTTCTGTACAGCACTTTTAGATATCAGCTAATGTAAGAAGGGCTTAATAAATAAATTTGATTTGATTCCCAGAAGGCAAGGATTTTTGAGTCATTGTTAGTTTTACATTTAAGACATGACTGCCGTTGTGCTATAGAATTTGTGAATTTTGTCTCACGTAATAAATTCTATACATTAATTTATACTGGATTAACCCTACATTTTTGTTAACTGTAATTTCATTAGTTATGTGCCAACATTCCCTCCAACTTGTGCCAATACCAGTTATTTTGAAGTCTTAGTTCCAATAGTTTATATTTTTTTCTAAGAGATTGTCAGTTGTACATGTTTCCTTTAATGACTCCTATGCTGGAATAATTTTTTAAGGTTCAGTGGAGGGAACAATATCTATGGCCTTTCGAAATATCATCTGCACATTAGAAGCCAATTCCAAAATTACTTGATGAAATAGGAACTGAAGTCATTGATGAAATAGGAACTGAAGTCATTGTACAACAGTTCATTTCTGTTAAATCTCAGCAATATGGTGATGAAAGGGAAACAAAACCAAGCTGTCAAATCATGCTGTGGCTTCTCAGCAATCTTGATTTCGAGGATCTTTAATTAGCCAAGTCATATACTGCCTTTATTCGTAGTATTTAAATAAAAAAATTGGAAAAGATAGGAGCTCACTAGCCTAGTATCCCTTACCTGCCTCTCCTGCTGCCTCCCTGCACTGCTTAGACTTGTTGTGCACCTGCAAACGAACAGGAATGTTACTGTGACTGGGAGGAAACCATTGCATAAATGTCAGTACTAAAGAGTATGGAAATGATCTTACAATTACATAATTGGAAATCCTTTAGTACGTCTTTAAAGAGGAAATGATAGAACAGAATTTCTATTTCAACACTCAGGTGAAGAGGAAAGTTGCGGTAATCTTCATGAACAAGGGTTTTACTTAATGCCCCACACAGCAACAGTGCAGAATGGGTGTTTCCATTCACTCTATGATGAAAGTCCAACATCCTCTGCAATACACATCCTTTGTAATTATTCAAACAACTCAAAGCATGTACAGACTGAACATAAAGTATTTGTCGGTCAATCTTACACAAGTACTCAGAGGGAGTACTAATTTCATACAACTTAATTGTCTATTTCTAAGCCTTGTTCCCATTGTCAGGTAAGTAGATGTGTTGTCCAGTGTGGACGGGAAGAGTAAAGTGATTTACCCTCTCAGCCTGCTTGGGTGTGGTGGTAGCTACACTGATCATCCTCTCAGCAACTTGCTCTGCCTCATCCGCCTCTCTGCACCTCTGGTCATAAGTTCTCTTAGACTGGGAGGGAAAGAACACACAGAAAGGGAACTTGTCTGGTTTACAATACTACACAATGTACATACCTCCAATTATTAGATACTGACAGCTATTATTATTTGAAACTTTACAGGAAGTTGCTGCAAGATGAGGAACAAAATACAATTGAGAGCGAGAGATGCATGTGTAAGCAGAGAGACTAAGATAAAACAAACAAAGCAGGATTTGCTAAGCCGAGAGTTAAGATGTTTCAGAGGCGCTCCCTCGGCTTGCCACAGAATTCACACATCCACTACAAGACCAAAGATATCTGGACACCTGCTCGTCGAACATCTCATTCCATTCTGGGAAGGCTCGCAGTCTGCGTTTCCTATTCATCCCAAATGTGTTTGATGGAGTGGAGGTCAGGGTTCTATGCAAGCCAGTCAAGTTCTTCCACACCGATCTTGACAAACCATTTCTGTATGGCCTTCGCTTTGTGCACGAGGGCATTGTCATGCTGAAACAGTAAAGGCCCTTACCCAAACTGTTGCCACAAATTGGAAGCACAGAATCGTATAGAATGTCATTGTATGCTGTAATGTTAAGATTTCCCATCACTGGAACTAAGGAGCCAAGCCCGAACCATGAAAAACAGCTCCAGATCATTATTCCTCCTCCACCAAACTTTACAATTGGCACTATGGTAGTGATGTCCTGGCATCTGCCAAACCCAGATTAGTCCGTCGGACTGCCAGATGGTGAAGCGTGATTCATCACTCCAGAGAACGCGTTTCCACTGCTCCAGAATCCAATGGCGGCAAGCTTTACACCACTCCAGCCGACACTCATTGCGCATGGTGATCTTAGGCTTCTGTGTGGCTGCTCGGCCATAGAAACCCATTTCATGAAGCTCTTGACGAACAGTTTTTGTGCTGACGTTGCTTCCAGAGGCAGTTTGGAACMCGGTAGTGATTGTTGCAATCGAGGACAGGCGATTTTTACACGATATGCACTTCAGCACTTGGCGGTCCCGTTCTGTGAGCTTGTGTGGCCTACCACTTTGCGGCTGAGCTGTTGTTGCTCCTAGACGTTTCCACTTCACAATAACAGCACTTACAGTTGACTGGGGCAGCTCTGGCAGAAATTTGACGAACTGACTTGTTGGAAAGGAGGCATCCTATGACGATGCCACCTTAAAAGTCACTGAGTGCTTCAGTAAGGCCATTCTACTGCCAATGTTTGTCTATGTAGCTTGCATGGCTGTGTGCTCAATTGTATACACCAGTCAGCAATGGGTGTGGCTGAAATAGTCAAATCCACTAATTTGTCCACATACACTATACAGTTGAAGTTGTAAGTTTACATAAACATAGGCTAGAGTCATTAAAACTAGTTTTTCAACCACTCCATAAATTTCTTGTTAACAAACAACAAAGAATTGTTTACAGACAGATTATTTCACTTATAATTCACTGTATCACAATTCCAGTGAGTCAGAAGTTTACATATACTGTTGACTGTGCCTTTAAACAGCTTGGAAAATTCCAGAAAATTATGTCATGGCTTTAGAAGCTTTTGTTAGGCTAATTGACATCATTTGAGTCAATTGGAGGTGTACCTGTGGATGTATTTCAAGGCCTACCTTCAAACTCAGTGTCTCTTTGCTTGACATCATGGGAAAATCCAAAGATGTTTTTTTTTTTTTTTTTTAGACCTCCACAAGTCTGGTTCATCCTTGGGAGCAATTTCCAAACACCTGAAGGTACCACTCTCATCTGTACAAACAATAGTACGCAAGTATAAACACCATGGGACCACGCAGCCGTCATACCGCTCAGGAAGGAGACACGTTCTGTCTCCTAGAGATGAACGTACTTTGGTGCGAAAAGTGCAAATCAATCCCAGAACAACAGCAAAGGACCTTGTGAAGATGCTGGAGGAAACCGGTACAAAAGTATCTATTTCCACAGTAAAATGAGTCCCATATCGACATAACCTGAAATGCCGCTCAACAAGGAAGAAGCCACTGCTCCAAAACCGCCATAAAAAAGCCAGACTACGGTTTGCAACTGCACATGGGGACAAAGATCGTACTTTTTGGAGAAAAAGTCCTCTGGTCTGATGAAACAAAAATAGATCTGTTTGGCCATAATGACCATCCTTATGTTTGGAGAAAAAAGGGGGAGGCTTGCAAGCCAAAGAACACCATCCCAACCGTGAAGCACGGGGGTGGCAGCATCATGTTGTGGGGGTGCTTTGCTGCAGGAGGGACTGGTGCACTTCACAAAATAGATGGCATCGTGAGGTAGGAAAATTATGTGGATATATTGAAGCAACATCTCAAGACATCAGTCAGTAAGTTAATGCTTGGTCGCAAACGGGTCTTCCAAATAGACAATGACCCTAAGCATACTTCCAAAGTTGTGGCAAAATGGCTTAAGGAGAACAAAACAAAGCCCTGACCTCAATCCATAGAAAATTTGTGGGCAGAACTGAAAAAGTGTGTGCGAGCAAGGAGGCGTTCAAACCTGACTCAGTTACACCAGCTCTGTCAGGAGAAATGGGCCAAAATTCCCCCAACTATTGTGGGAAGCTTGTAGACGGCTATCCTAAACGTTTGACCCAAGTTAAACAATTTAAAGGCAATGCTACCAAATACTAATTGAGTGTATGTAAACTTCTGACCCACTGGGAATGTGATGAAAGAAATAAAAGCTGAAATAAATAATTCTCTCTACTATTATTCTGACATTTCACATTCTTCAAATAAAGTGGTGATCCTAACTGACCTATTTTTACTAGGATTAAATGTCAGGAATTGTGAAAAACTGAGCTTAAATGTATTTGGCTAAGGTGTATGTGAACTTCCGACTTCAACTGCATATACAAAAATATCTACAGTACATATTGTGCACTCACATTTACACTAAAGCTTGTTAGACCTCTACACTCTTTCCACAGCTCGTCTTTCTCTTCCACCCTCTCTCACAACGCTTGACTTTAATGGCCCTCCATGTTTCCATTTTTATCTGTATGCGCTTGGTGGTGTGCCTTATATGTTTTGTGTATATAACCAATTTACTTACCAGCATATAGAAAAACCTTAAGGTTTTCTTGAACCATACTAACCAAAGGTTCTTTGTAAGTAAAGCTAAAATAACCCTGACACATTGTGCCCTACCTACCACAGACAAACATAACTATAAGGTTCAGGGTTTGACGTCACACAAACAAGCATACAGATAAAGAAATGAAGATGGTTTCTGGTAGGAACTGTGCTCACCTCCATTGTTTTCTTGTATAAAGACACCTTTATCTTCTGAACCTTGTCCATGATGCCTTCAAACTGAGACAGAGGAAAGTATACTGTGACTGACGCACAAATTGCTGATTAATTACAGATCAATAGTGGATGTCTGTCCTTTATCATGGAAAACAGCAAATGGTTATGAACATTTGATATCAAAGTATATGAATTAATCATACAACATATGTAGATATTCACCACTATGAGCTAACAATAGATTGTCTTTAGACATGCAGTTCCAAGAACATGACCTGAGATACTAACTTACAGAAATCTATGTACTGTATCTCACTACAGTGTTTAGGTGGGACAACTCAAACCGTCCAGTGATTCTGGAAACATTATAGGGTGATTATAGTAGCCACATTACTTCACTGTCTGTCAGATAGAAGTAAAAACTCCTGTGCAATTTCCTCATGTGGGTGAATACTATAAAAGGTCAAACCAAAACCTTTTTTCTCTGCTCTTTCTGTCGCTCCCTGAACTGTTCCATCCTCTTGACCTCTTCCTTTAACACCCCAGACAGTTGTATGTGTAGGTTCCCAATGTTCTCAATTTCTACAAAACATGAGATTTGACAACATTACAAATCTGGGATGAAGTAGCGTGCCGCTGACAGATGTTGCAACTGCATAGCTAACAGGTGGACAATTGTGTTCTACTTACGGACTTTGAGTTGGTCAAGGGATGCTTTCAAAGTGCTGTGAAAAGAAGATAACTGTGAGAATGTGCAGATACATTCATTTCACACACACACCTCTCTCTCTTTCCACCAAAAAGTAAGGCATTTAGTTTCCATGAATCCTGAGAGCAGAGCCACTCACTTGATCTCACAGAGTCCCCCTGCCTTGCGTGCAATCATCACCAACTCTTTGCCATATCTCTCTTCAGCAGATGCCCTACCCAATGGAAACACAATATTTCTTAATTTATAATTGTGGCCTAATATAATTTCATACACAATATAGGAAACACTTTGCTGACAACAATTACCTCATCTTCAAGAGCTCCTCCATATCTTTGCACATCCGTCGACCCTCACAGAGTCTCTGGATGAGAGCCTCATATCCCACATTACTGATGAAATCCACTCCCTACAACAATACAGAATCATACCATTATCTTAGCAACCTCAAATAATATGTTTTAATATAAAGGTCCAAAGAAAGTCATTTTCAAAAAATAGATGCAACAAAGCAACTATTAATCTTTCAGCCACAGCCTTTATTGACACTTATCCAGCTTTGTGGTGTTTGGCAAAACAAAATGATTTAATGGATGCTGTGTACATAATAGTATTGAATGCCAGTGCAGGTGAAAGTCATAAACATGTTATATGATACATCACCTTCAGTGGGGTTGTTGCTGGGCCCACACTGTATCACTCATACCTTACAGTACATACCACCCAGTTACCACAGGAAAACAACCATAAACAGTAGTTGGTCATCACGTACTTACCAGTATCAGAAATTATTCCACTGTCAACCACCTTATGTATCAACAGCAAACAATTGAATGTGTTCTGTTAGCGGAACTTTGGCTTATGCATGATTGTGTACTATGTGAAGTCCAAAATAAATAAATAGATGTAGAATACAGATTGTCAAATACTGGTATTTGTATTACACAATTATTATACAATATCAAACATAATTCAATACCAAAAATATTTAATACAAAGTAATAAGAAAACATGTACAATAAGTGAATGAATTTCATGTGTTCATTTTCATTTGCAAAGGTTAGAAGGGGATTATGGTACTGAGCCTGCAATGCAAATCAACCCAGAAGTTGTCTGTGGCTTTGTAGTTCTGACAATGCATCACAGTCAGAAGATAGAAAACAGAAAGAGTGGGGAGCCTGGCCTGTTCACGGTTGGGTTCGTTTTAAAGGAAGCTCAGCAGGAAAGGCTTATCACGCTTACCGACATGCTGAAAAGAGCAATCCAGCTAAGATAATGAGCTACACCCAAGTTGTGTAGAACATTTGTCAGCGACTATTTTACAAAAATGGGGCCTAGTTATTTAGATAAATTACATAATACACCAGTACATGTATTATTCCACACACTGAAGAGCAAGTTTCCACAAAAAGAATTACTAATACATTTCTTAAACATAGCTTCTGAAAAAAAGTTTTTGTCAAGAAATTGGCTGAGGCCATAAAACAAACACATTTGTAAAGACTACAATCTGAGAGCCAATGAGAAATACTATGGTTAATTTAGTAAAGTACTGCCTCTGAAGCGGGTATTATGTCTTAGGTGTTATGTCATCACAAAAACATAACGGCAGGTAGCCTAGTGGTTAAGAGCGTTGGGCCAGTAACCGAAAGATCGCTGATTCAGATCCCTGAGCTAACAAGGTAAAAATCTGTCGATGTTCCTTTGAGAAATGCAGTTAACCCACTGTTCCACGGTAGGTCGTCATTGTAAATAAGAATTTGTTCTTAACTGACTTGCCTATAAAGGTTACATTTAAAAAATAATAATACAAAAATTGCCTTTGTGCAGTGCATTTCTAAAAATAACCTTAACCTATCTTAACCATAGAGATCATATAGATTGAGCATCAAAGTAGTTAGTCAGTATGTTAAAGTAACTCACCCAAAATACATCTTTGAATTGTAAAGTCATCTCAGCAATAGACCAAATATAATATACTCTGCGAGTGGATTCAGTAAAGAAAGCACTGATGGTTGTCAAAGCCAGTTAAAATGTACACACAGGAAACCCCCAGCTGGTACACAGGGCTTGGTTCACTAGTTTGACTCAAATGAGGAAGTGTTTTGGTGTGGTGTCAGCTACCACATACAGCCTACATCTAAGATAACATTTACGTTGGTTGTTATTTGATAGATACTGTAAGTACATGCTTTTGGGCATCTTTCTAAATATGTTTTCGATAAGTGATCATTCAAGAAACCCATCCTGCTCTAAAGTACATTAATAGACATTCTAAAGCAGGAAAGTGAACTCAAAATTTACAAACCATTCTGTCTATCATAACAATGTGTACACTGATATTTCTGATCAATTTGATGTTATTTTAATGGGCAATACATTCTCTTTTCTTTTTTACCTGAGTTTAAATGTTTGTCAGAATCTGTATCAATCTTCTTCACGATTCCCATCATTTTTTTCCTTTGCTCAGCTGGACTATTTAAAAAAAAAAGTAATCTCTGTCCTAAAACCCAAGTGGAGAGATAGCGAATATGACTGGAAAAGATTATTCAGATGAAGAAAAAAATGAAAACCTCAGTTCCCAGCAGAACAGTGGTTTTCAACCAGGAGTACTGGGACCCCTGGGGGTATTTGTCCTATCCACAGGAGATACTTCAGAAAACTCATGAGACCATAGGGTTACTGGTAAAATGCACATGAGGGGGTACTTTAGGGGTACTCTAGGCAGAGTAAAATTCAGTTGGTGGTACAGTCCAAAAAAGGTTGGGTACCACTGCATGTCATGCTCAGTGCTGGTGGACACATAATGTTCTTCATGATTGTGGGAGCTCTTTCCAAAGGCAAAGTGCATCACAAGCAATGCAATGGTTAAAACTGCATATTTCATCTATGAAGAAGGAAAAATGCATAATGTTACAGTAATGTTTGCATCTTTTGTAAGCTTAAAGAAGTATACAGCTTTAGAATTATTATATACTGTAATATGTTGCCTGATTCTACACTACTATGAAAAAGTGAAGACTAGCGCCACCTGGTGGTGGACATTGAAGAGAGTGAGTTGGGAGTAGGGGCAAAAACAATGCATACAGTAGATACTGTAGCTAGCTATACCAAACACAGGAGGCTGGTGGCACCTTAATTGGTGAGGACAGGCTCGTGGTAAATGTCTGGAGCGGAATGATATCAAATACATTAAACACATGAGCTGTGTTCGAACACCCATACTAACATACTTTATACTACATAATTAATGAGTATATACTACATACTAAACTCAGCAAAAAAAGAAAGCTGAACATAAACTGAACAAGTTCCACAGACATGTGACTAACAGAAAGTGAATAATGTGTCCCTGAACAAAGGGGGGGGGGGGGGGGGGGTCAAAATCAAAAGTAACAGTCAGTATCTGGTGGCCACCACCTGCATTAAATACTGCAGTGCATCTCCTCCTCATGGACTGCACCAGGTTTGCCAGTTCTTGCTGTGAGATGTTACCCCCCCTCTTCCACCAAGGCACCTGCACGTTCCCGGACATTTCTGGGGGGGAATGGCCCTAGCCCTCACCCTCCGATCCAGCAGGTCCCAGATCCGGGATCTTCGCTGGCCATGGCAGAACATTGACATTCCTGTCTTGCAGGAAATCACTCACAGAACGAGCAGTATGGCTGGTGGCATTGTCATGCTGGAGGGTCATGTCAAGATGAGACTGCAGGAAGGGTACCACATGAGGGAGGAGGATGTCTTCCCTGTAACGCACAGCGTTGAGATTGCCTGCAATGACAACAAGCTCAGTCCGATGATGCTGTAACACACCGCTCCAGACCATGACGGACCATCCACCTCCAAAGCGATCCCGCTCCTGAGTACAGGCCTCGGTGTAACGCTCATTCCTTCGACGATAAACGCGAATCCGACCATCACCCCTGGTGACACAAAACCGCGCCTCATCAGTGAAGAGCACTTTTACCAGTCCTGTCTAGTCCAGCGACGATGGGTTTGTGCCCATAGGCGACATAGGCGACATTGTTGCCAGTGATGTCTGGTGAGGACCTGCCTTACAACAGGCCTACAAGCCCTCAGTCCAGCCTCTCTCAGCCTATTGCGGACAGTCTGAGCACTGATGGAGGGATTGTGCGTTCCTGGTGTAACTCGGGTAGTTGTTGTTGCCATCCTGTTAGCTGTCCCGCAGGTGTTATGTTCAGATGTACCGATCCTGTGCAGGTGTTGTTTCACGTGGTCTGCCACTGCGAGGACGATCAGCTGTCCGTCCTGTCTCCCTGTAGCGCTGTCTTAGGGGTCTCACAGTACGGACATTGCAAGTCATTGCGCTGGCCACATCTGCAGTCCTCATGCCTCCTTGCAGCATGCTTAAAGCATGTTCACGTAGATGAGCAGGGACCCTGGGCATCTTTCTTAAGGTGTTTTTCAGAGTCAGTAGAAAGGCCTCTTTAGTGTCCTAAGTTTTGATAACTGTGATCTTAATTGCCTACCGTCTGTAAGCTGTTAGTGTCTTAATGACCATTCCACAGGTGCATGTTCATTAATTGTTTATGGTTCTTTGAACAAGCATGGGAAACAGTGTTTAAACCCTTTACAATGAAGATCTGTGAAGTTATTTGGATTTTTACGAATTATCTTTGAAAGACTGGGTCCTGAAAAAGGGACGTTTCTTTTTTTGCTGAGTCTATATGGTCATTTTAGTATACTGCATGCGAACAGTATCCTTTCAGCGCTTCTTCTGTCTACCGGAAGTTGATGCTGTTGCTATGCAACTTCTTGCTAGCTCGTGGTAATGTCTGGAGCGGAATGGTATCAAATCCATCGAACACATGAGCTGTGTTCGAATACCTATACTAACATACTTTACACTACATAATTACTGAGTATATTCTACATACTGTAGCAACCCGCACAGACCCACGTAGGTTGTGTTGTCCTTACCAGTACCCAGTGTTCGCGGGGTTCGACATGCCAATCAACCTGCTATCTGCCAATCACGGGAATGCCTGGAATGTTCTGATGCCGGGCATCCTGGCGGTTGGCGGGGGATGGAGCATTGGAAGTTAAGACCAGGTTTAGCCTTTGTTCTCTCTCTTATGTCTGGCCTTAACAAGAGAAGGTCACAGTTGGCTTGTGGGTTATCTTTCATGTATTTGGCGTGGGCTACGGCAAACAGTAGCCTGTTTAAAGTTGGGTTAATAAACCGTCAATTCGTAAACTCAAACCTCTGTCTGGACAATTGTTCCTTTATGATCTAGTCAGGTCATTACAATACTATTAAGTCATTTTAGTATAGTGCAAAGAAACAGTATCCATTCAGTTGAGTGTACTTGCACTTCTTCTGTCTACTGGAACTTTTTGCTAGCATAGCTAACAAATTACTAGCTGGACATCTTACGACTTCATTAGCAATGTCCATTGACAACGCACAATGACTATACCACTTAGCTAAGCATGACGTGAATAATCAAGTCAATAAACGTTGGGTAGTTAGTTAGCATAGTTAATATACTGTCAAGTTCGATGTATTAGTAGCCAACTAACGTAAAGTAGCTAGCTAACATACTGGTACAGACAAGCAACTACTGTAATGATATGTTATGTGGTTCGTAAGGTTAGTGTAGCAAACAAATTGTCAGCCAACGTAACGTAACATATTTCAAAAGTCATTACTTTATACCATTGGATAACATTTTCTTAACATTTGTCATAATTAGTTAAAGCAATGAATTTGTATCCTCTCTCTTTCGGACTTCAGCTGCATATTTCCCTCCATTTTCTTCAAATCTGAAAAAGTTGTGAAGTCACGCCCATTTTCTGAAGAATTGCATTATGGGCCCTAAAGCATGGAAATATTCAACCTTTATTTAACTAGGGAAGTCAGTTAAGAACAAATTCTTATTTACAATGACAGGCCTACCACTGCTTAACCCGGACGACGCTGGGCCAATTGTGCACCACCTTATGGGACTCCCTATCACGGCTGGTTGTGATATAATCCGGGATCGAACCCGGGTCTGTAGTGATGCCTTTAGCACTGCGATACTGTGCCACTCGTATCTACTGCTTGTATATTTCGTATTTTGGCAAATGTAGTAAGAATCCGGGAACTTTGGGCATACTAACTATATCCATACCATGACCAATAAACATACTACATACTCAATTTGTCACAAGTAGTAAGGTTAGTGCAGTTAGTATGAGTATTTGAATACAGCTATGGTTTCCATGTGGTTGATGCCATTCCATTTGCTCCAGCCTTTTATGAGCCATCCTCCCCTCAGCAGCGTCCACTGATACTAAAGTTTGGTTGACAGTCATTGAGCCAAAAAACGATGTGCCTACACTTAATACTAGGATATTGCTTGGCTAGGATGATAAGGCTCCGAATTTCCATGAAATACATGATTTGGTGACAATTCTGAAGTCAGACGCGTTAGCTACAGGCGACCGCCTGGCAATCTGTAGGAATAATTATCGTAAACAAACCTTTGCGTGCTCCAATTCGAACAGTTTGGGTAAATATTTGGGCAATAATGATGAGGATGACAAGACGTAAACATCGACCTGACAAAAAATGTAGTTTCTTGTTTTTATCCCGCCCATTTACTTGGTTGCCATGGTTGAATGTTTAACTCCCACCGGGGTAGCCCGAATAATGAGCTTTGTGATTGGTTTGTATTTCTTCAGTTACCACCAAACCAATTCATGATTGGATATCCTATATGTCTGTCATAAATGTGATCATACTCTTCCTGCAAAAAGCTAGGTTGCTTTTAGCTGTCAGTGGTGTTTTATGTCGTTTCCATCAACACCGAAAACGCGACAAGTTAGATCATTTTCAAATAAAATAATTTTTACCCCGAGAATTGAATTACATTTACGTCAATGTCAAAAGACAGTCGCCACGATGGACGACGGCGTGGCGCTGGTCAACACCGACTCGGCCCTAGAATTGGACAAGGGCAAGGCGGAGACGGGAGGGAGAGGTCTGGCAGCAACAGCTCTGGATCCTCGCATGGAGGAGGCAAAAGCAGGAATACTCCCATAACCGTTGCCTCGAAGGTAGCTAGCTCTATTTTCAAGTTATACTGTATAATACACCAGCAAAGTAAGACCGTGTTTAGCCAGCCAACAAAATATACCAATTTAGCAGAGGGTTTTAGGCTGTGTTTCTGTATAAGCACTTTGTGACATCTGCTGATGTAAAAAGGGCTTTAAATACATTTAATTGATTGATTAATTGATAGAGCGCTAGATAGTTAGCTAACTGGGCTACTACTGTCGCTATTCTGTAGCGTTCGTTATGTTGTCGCTAACTCCGCTCAGCTGAAACCCACGGCTATTTTGACCCAGCTAGCCAACTAAAGTAGCTAATGGTGTGTTGAGTTGCATGCCCTTTCGATAGGGGTTTTATTCCTTTTGTCCAAAGTAAATAATATTTTCTTGTGTCGTTATGTTAACTATACGCTACCTGTCAAACATTTTAGATCAAGGGTTTTCTTAATTTTTTACAATTTTCTACATTGTAGATTAATATTGAAGACATCAAAACTATGAAATAACACATGGAATAATTTAGTAAACAAATCAAAATATGTTTGAGATTCTTCAAATAGACACCCTTTGCCTTGACAGCTTTGCACACTTTTGTCATTCTCTCAACCAGCTTCACCTGGAATGCTTTTCCTACAGTGTTGAAGGAGTGACCACATATGCTGAGCACTTGTTGGCTGCTTTTCCTTCACTCTACAGTTCAACTCATCCCAAACCATCACAATTGGGTTGAGGTTTGGTGATTGTGGAGGCCAGGTCATCTGATGCAGCACTCCATTACTCTCCTTTCTTGGTCAAATAGCCCTTATGAGCCTGGAGGTGTGTTGGGTCATTGTCCTGTTGAAAAAGAAATGATAGTCCCACTAAGTAAAAAACCCCAAATGAGATGGCGTATTGCTGCACAATACTGTGGTAGCCAAGCTGGTTAAGTGTGCCTTGAATTCTAAATAAACCACTGACAGTGTCACCAGCAAAGCACCCCCACACCATAACACCTCCCCCATGCTTTACGGTGGGAAATGCACATGTGGAGATCATCCATTCACCCACCCTGTGACTCACAAAGACATGGCGTTTGGAACCAAAAATCTCCAATTTGAACTCCATACATACCAAAGGACAAATTCCCACCGGTCTAATGTCAATTGCTCGTGTTTTTTGGCCCAAGCAAGTCTCTTCTTATTGGTGTCCTTTAGTAGTGGTTTCTTTGCAGCAATTCGACCACGAAGGCCTGATTCACGCTGTCTCCTCTGAACAGTTGATGTTGAGATGTGTCTGTTACTTGAACTCTGTGAAGCATTTATTTGGGTTGCAATTTCTGCGGCTGGTAACTCTAATGAACTTGTCCTCTGCAGCAGAGGTAACTGGGTCTTCCATTCCTGAGGGGGTACTCATGAGAGCCAGTTTCATCATAGTGCTTGATGGTTTTTGTTACAGCACTTGAAGAAACGTTCAAAGTTCTTGAATTCTCCATGTTGACTGACCTTCATGTCTTAAAGTAATGATGGACTGTCATTTCTCTTAGCTTATTTTAGCTGTTCTTGCCATAATATGGACTTGGTCTTTTATCAAATAGGGCTATCTTCTGTATACCACCCCTACCTTGTCACAACACAACTGATTGGCTCAAACGCACGAAGAAGGAAAGAAATTCCACAAATGAACTTTTAACAAAGCACACCTGTTAATTGAAATGCATTCCAGTTGACTACCTCATAAAGCTGGTTGAGAATATGCCAAAAGTGTGCAAAGCTGTCAAGGCAAAGGGTGTCTATTTGAAGAATCTCAAATATAAAATATATTTAGATTTTGTTTAACCCTTTTTGGTTTCTACATGATTCCATGTGTTATTTCCTAGTTTTGATGTCTTCACTATTATTCTACAATGTAGAAAATTAGTAAAAATAAAGAAAAACCCTTGAATGAGGTGTTCTAAAACGTTTGACCGATAGTGTGTGTAGTTGTCACAGAACAATGAGACCGACATTTCACTGGATGTATAAATGTGAAGCATCCGCTTGGCCTTTCCACTCACTACCAAAACTGGTTTTGAGAGGAAGCCCAGTGTGAGAAGATGGAACGAGATGGATTTTTATGGAGCCATCGAGCTGCCGAAAGGTTTAATGTATGTATCGTTTGGATCGTAAGAAAAGCCATGCGTGACATGAAACAGATAAATTAGGTCTGTAAACGTGCAAAACCCTATGTTACGACTATGAATTAACATTTACACGTTCAATTATTACTTTGTTTCCTATTCCTCGGTTACAGATATTTTTTTATATGTACACATTGTCAGAAAGGTGGCATCTGCAAAGGACAGAACTGAAAGTTGCTAGACGAAGTTAGCTTGTCAATAAAGCAACTCTAGCCCAGACGTTAGTTGCTTTGCATCTTCCGGTTTCATTTCCAAAATAAAAGCCTAGAGGTTGTTTTAGAACGCCATTCAATAACGACGTTACACCAATAGTTGGCGCTATGCTACATAGGGTTGGGCCTCCAGCAAATGACTTTGAAGAGCCTTTTCTAGAATAACCGCCAGAGCTGCAAAATAGAAAGTAAATATGATTTAGGCTAGGCCTATTCCACTATCTAAATATGCCATTCTGTTGTGTGTTATTTAATTGCCATATAATTGCATAATTTATTTTTACAGCGGTGTGGGGATCCTGTGGGTATCATGTAACCTAATGAATCTCACTTTTTCCAGTATTTGGGAACACGGACTGTAAGCCTTATATTAAGCATTTTGACTGTTTTTGCAAATTCCACTTTGTATGTAGGCTTGTTATAGCCTTTTGCGTTGCACAACCCCATCACGCAGAGGCTATATCCATATAAATAAATGAGACAAAACAAAATATTGACTAAGTCTTGGCTATAACCTGTCCTGAGTGAATTAACCATGGGGTCCCAAATGGTCAAGACAATCTATAGCCTATTCTTATTGCCAGATATGTTTTCCCTATAAGCCACTGCATGTGCTTATTCAACTATTTTGTTGACAATTTATTTAGAGGCTATATTTAGAACCCTGTGAGCTAGGGTCTCTTTAAGGGGAGGCATATAATAAGAACAGTTATAAAACACAAATCGAGTTCTAAAACTATTCCGCAAGACACTAGTACCCAAAATTATAGCCTAAATTGCAATGCCTATAAATTGAAGGCCTGTTTTTATTTTTAATATTTGGGTAGGCCTAAATAAAACATTGAATTATTAAAGTAATAGGCTTAAGAATTTAGATTAATTTTGAATACACACATGGATTTCAATAAAGATGGCTAAGGCTGTTCTATTCTCTTTGATTTTGTTCCTATTGCAACTCAAACAAATTACAGAATGGATGACTTTCTCACTGTCTGAACTGAAGGATGAATTCAAATCAAATTTTATTGGTCACATAGATGTTAATGCGAGTGTAGCGAAATGCTTGTGGTTCTAGTTCTGACAGTGCAGTAATATCTAACAATTTCCCAACAACTACCTGTTACGCACAAATCTAAAGGCGTGAATGAGAATATGTACATATAAATATATTGAAGAGCCATGGCTGAGCGGCAGTTAGGGAAGCTAAGGCTAGCTTTTTCAAACAGAAATTTGCATCCTGTAGTACAAACTCAAAGTTCTGGGACACTGTAAAGTCCATGGAGAATAAGAGCACCTCCTCCCAGCTGCCCACTGCTCTGAGGCTAGGAAACACTGTTACCACCGATAAATCCACTATAATTGAGAATTTCAATAAGCATTTCTCTAAGGCTGGCCATGATTTCCACCTGGCTACCCCTATCCCGGTCAACTGCCCGGCACCCTCCACAGCAACCCACCAAAGCCCCCACCATTTCTCCTTCACCCAAATCCAGATAGCTGATGTTCTGAAAGAGCTGCAAAATCTGGACCCCTACAAATCAGCTGGGCTAGACAATCTGGACCCTCTCTAAAATTATCTGCCGAAATTGTTGCAATCCCTTTTACTAGCCTGTTCAACTTCTCTTTCATATCGTCTGAGATTCCCAAAGATTGGAAAGCTGCCACGGTCATCCCCCTCTTCAAAGGGGGTGACACTCCAGACCCAAACTGCTACAGACCTATATCTATCCTACCCTGTCTTTCTAAGGTCTTCGAAAGCCAAGTTAACAAACAGATTACCAACCATTTCGAATCCCACCGTACCTTCTCCGCTATGCAATCTGGTTTCAGAGCTGACCATGAGTGCACCTCAGCCATGCTCAAGGTCCTAAACGACATCATAGCCGCCATCGATAAGAGACAATACTGTGCAGCCGTATTCATCGACCTGGCCAAGGCTTTTGACTCTGTCAATCACCACATTCTTATTGGCAGACTCGACAGCCTTGGTTTCTCAAATGATTACCTCACCTGGTTTACCAACTACTTCTCTGATAGAGTTCAGTGTGTCAAATCGGAGGGCCTGTTGTCCGGACCGCTGACAGTCTCTATGGGGCTGCCACAGTGTTCAATTCTCGGGCTGACTCTCTTCTCTGTATACATCAATGATGTCGCTCTTGCTGCTGGTGATTCTCTGATCCACCTCTACGCAGACGACACCATTCTGTATACTTCTGGCCCTACTTTGGGCACTGTGTTAACTAACCTCTAGACAAGCTTCAATGCCATACAACTCTCCTTCCATGGCCTCCAACTGCTCTTAAATGCAAGTAAAACTAAATGCATGCTATTCAATCGATCACTGCCCGCACCTGCCCGCCCATCCAGCATCACTACTCTGGACGGCTCTGAATTAGAATACGTGGACAACTACAAATACCTAGGTGTCTGGTTAGACTGTAAACGCTCCTTCTAGACTCACATTAAGCATCTCCAATACAAAATTAAATCTAGAATCGGCTTCCGATATCACAACAAAGCAATCTTCACTCATGCTGCCAAACATACCCTCGTAAAACTGACCATCCTACCGATCCTCGACTTTGGCGACGTCATCTATAAAATAGCCTCCAACACTCTACTCAACAAATTGGATGCAGTCTATCACAGTGCCATCTGTTTTGTCACCAAAGCCCCATACACTACCCACCACTGCGACCTGTACGCTCTCGTTGGTTGGCCCTCGCTTCATACTCGTCGCCAAACCCACTGGCTCCAGGTTATCTTACAAGTCTCTGCTAGGTAAAGCCCCGCCTTATCTCAGCTCACTGGTCACCATAGCATTACCCACTCGTAGCACGCGCTCCAGCAGGTATATCTCACTGGTCACCCCCAAAGCCAATTTCTCCTTTGGTCGCCTTTCCTTCCAGTTCTCTGCTGCCAATGACTGGAACAAACCTCAAAAATCACTGAAGCTGGAGACTCATATCTCCCTCACTAGCTTTAAGCACCAGCTGTCAGAGCAGCTCACAGATCACTGCACCTGTACATAGCCTATCTGTAAACAGCCCATCTATCTACCTCATCCCCATACTGTATTTATGTATTTATCTTCCTCTTTTGCACCCCAGTATCTCTACTTGCACATTCATCTTCTGCACATCTCTCATTCCAGTGTTTAATTGCTATATTGTAATTACTTCGCCACCATGGCCTATTTATTGCCTTAACTCCCTCATCTTACCTCATTTGCACTCACTGTGTATAGACTTCTTTGTTTTCTTTTTTTTATACTGTATTATTGACTGTATGTTTGTTTATTCCATGTGTAACTCTGTGTTGTTGTATGTGTCGAATTGCTATGCTTTATCCTGGCCAGGTCGCAGTTGCAAATGAGAACTTGTTCTCAACTAGCCTACCTGGTTAAATAAAGGTGTAAAAAAATAAAATAGGCAAGGTGCAATAGATTATATAAAATACAGTATACATATGATATGAGTAATGTAAGTTATGTAAACATTATTAAAGTGGCATTATTTAGAGTGGCATTGTATAAAGTGACTAGTGATCCAGTTATTTAAGTGGCCAGTGATTGGGTCTCAATTTAGGCAGCAGCCTCTCTGACTTAGTGATTTCTGTTTAGCAGTCTGATGGCCTTGAGATAGAAGCTGTTTTTCAGTCTCTCGGTCCCAGCTTTGATGCACCTGTACTGATCTCACCTTCTGGATGGTAGCGGTGTGAACAGGCAGTGAAATACGGAACCGTTCCGTATTTTATCTAACGGATGGCATCCCTACGTCTAAATATTGCTGTTACATTGCACAACCTTCAATGTTATGTCATAATTGCGTAACATTCTGGCAAATTAGTTTGCAATGAGCCAGGCGGCCCAAACTGTTGCATATACTCGTGTGCAATGAACACAAGAGAAGTGACACAATTTCACCTGGTTAATATTGCCTGCTAACCTGGATTTCTTTTAGCTAAATATGCAGGTTTAAAAATATATACTTCTGTTTATTGATTTGAAGAAAGGCATTGATGTTTATGGTTAGGTACACGTCGGGGCAACGATAGTCCTTTTTCGCGAATGCGCACCGCATCGATTATATGCAACGCAGGACACGCTAGATAAACTAGTAATATCATCAACCATGTGTAGTTATAACTAGTGTTTATGATTGATTGATCGTTTTTTATAAGATAAGTTTAATGCTAGCTAGCAACTTTCCGTGGCTTCTTACTGCATTCGCGTAACAGGCAGGCTCCTCGTGAGGCAGGTGGTTAGAGCGTTGGACTAGTTAACCGTAAGGTTGCAAGATTGAATGCCTGAGCTGACAAGGTAAAAATCTGTTGTTCTGCCCCTGAACAAGGCAGTTAACCCACCGTTCCTAGGCCTTCATTGAAAATAAGAATGTGTTCTTAACTGACTTGCCTAGTTAAATAAAGGTGTAAAAAAAAAAAAAAATCGGCTCTAATCGGCCATTCCGATTAATCGGTCGACCTCTAATATGCATACAGTAAGGGGTAAAGTGGCTGAGCAGCAGGATAAAAAAATAAATGGTAGCGGCAACGTGTGTGTGTTTGGAGAGAGTCGTGAATAAAAGTTAGTTACTTTAAAGAGCATTTCTCTCTCTGTGGGTCCAACCCCAAGAAGTTCTGGAAAACAGTTAAAGACCTGGAGAATAAACCCTCCTCACAGCTGCCCATGTCCCTTAACTTAGGGATCCCTAAGCGCGAATCCCGCTCGAATCCCGTTAGTGGGATTGATTTGACAACACCCAGTGAAATTGCAGCGCACCAAATTCTAACTACAGAAATATCAATATTCAACATTCATGTAATACATCAAAATAAAGCGGTGAAAGCAGACCATGCGATTATCTGAGGACAGCGCCCCGCATACAAACACATGAAAATATTTTTTTAACCAGGCAGGTGCCACACAAAAGGCAGAAATAGCCATATAATAAATGCCTTACCTTTGAAGATCTTCTTCTTTTTGCAATCTCAAATGTCTGTGACACAATGAATGGTCGTTCGATAAATTCCTTCTTTATATCCCAAAAATGTCAAATTTTTGGCGCGTTTGATTCAGAAATACACCGGTTCCAACATGACTACAAAGTATCTAATAAGTTACCTGTAAACTTGGTCCAAACATTTCAAACAACGTTCCTAATTCAACCTCAGGTAAATAAATGATAACATTTAAGACGGAATAAACTGTTTCTAATACCGGATAAAAACAGTGTGAAGCGCACTCCAGTTCACGCGCAACAAAAGTCGAAAGCCCTTCAGAGTCACACCTACAAAGAACAGCCCTACTTATTAATTTCTCAAAAGAAAAACATCGAACAATTTCAAAAGACTGACATCTAGTGGAAGCCATAGGAACTGCAATCTGGGCCCTAATAAATCAGGCCTCCCATAGAAAACCATTGGAAAACACAATGACCTCAAATGTTTTTCCCTGGGTGGATTGTGCTCGGGTTTTGCCTGCCAAATCAGTTCTGTTATACTCACAGACATTATTCTAACAGTTTTAGAAACGTCAGAGTGTTTTCTATCGAAATCTACTAATCATATGCATATCCTAGCTTTTGGGCCTGAGTAACAGGCAGTTTACTTTGGGCACATTTTTCATCCGAATGTGAAAATACTGCCCCCTATCCCATATAGGTTATTATCCTCTCTTGGATAGGGGGCAGAGTTTTCACTTTTGAAAAAATAGCGTGCCCAATTTCAACTTCCTTCTACTCATCCCCAGAATATAAGATATGCATATTATTAGTAGATTTGGATAGAAAACACTCTGAASTTTCTAAAACTGTTTGAATCATATCTGTAAGTATAACAGAACTTATGTAGCAGGCAAAACCCAGAGGACTAACCATTATTTTTTTTATTTTTTTTAAGTCATTGTCTGTTCAAGGTTTCATTGGGAAGCCAGATTTCTAATCAATCTGTTCTCAGTTCCTACTGCTTCCACTGGATGTCACCAGTCTTAGGAAATAGGTTGAGGTTATTAATTTGTGCAATGAAGAAGGCCATCAGGAAGCAGTGTAACGTCATGTGTACTGTTTGAGAGTTGCGCAAGACTAAAAAAAAGTAGCGTTAGTTTGTTGATCTCCTGTATTGAAAACAGATAGACCCGTCTTCAATTTGATCGATTATTAACGTTTACAGATACCTTAAGTTGTATTACAAAAGTACTTTGAAATGTTTTGGCAAAGTTTAGAGGTAATTTTTGAGATATTTTGTAGTGACTTTGCGCAAATTGGAAGCTGTTTTTTTCTGGATCAAACGCGCCAAATAAATGGACAATTTGGATATATATGGACGGAATTAATCGAACAAAAGGACCATTTGTGATATTTATGGGACATATTGGAGTGCCAACAAAATAATCTCGTCAAAGGTAATGCATGTTTTATATTTTATATCTGCGTTTTGAGTAGCGCCGGCAGGGTTGAAATATGCTACTCTCTCTTTGTTGACATTGTGCTATCATCAGATAATAGCATCTTATGCTTTCGCCGAAAAGCCTTTTTGAAATCTGACATGTTGGCTGGATTCACAACGAGTGTAGCTTTAATTTGGTATCTTACATGTTTGATTTTATATCATTTTTTGAATTTGGCGCTCTACATTTTCCCTGACTTTTGGCCAAGTGGGACGCTACCGTCCCGCTATCCCAGAGAGGTTAAGGGATCTCTTCACCCCCATTACCGCTCGGGTCCCGTTAATGGGATTGATTTGACAACATCCAGTGAAATTGCAGCGCGCCAAATTCAAAAACAGAAATACTCATAAGAATTCATTTAAACATACACGTGTTACAACATCAAAATACAGCTTAACTTCTTGTTAATCAAGCCACAGTGTCAGATTTCAAAAAGGATTTACTGCGAAAGCAGACCATGCGATTATCTGAGGACAGCACCCCGCATACAAACACAAGAAAATCATATTTCAACCAGCCAGGTGCGACACAAAAATCCAAAATAACGATATAATTCATGCCTTACCTTTGAAGATCTTATGTTGGCACGCCAAAATGTCCCAGAAACATCACAAATGGTCCTTTCTGTTTGATACATTTCTTGTTTATATCCCCAAAATGTCTATTTATTTGCCGCGTTTGATTCAGAAATACACCGGTTTCAACTCGCCCAACATGCCTACAAAGTATATAATAAGTTACCTGTAAACTTGGTCCAAACATTTCAAACAACTTTCCTAATCCAACCCTAGGTATCCTAAAACGTAAATAATCAATACAATTTAAGACTGGATAAACTGTGTTCAATACCGGACAAAAACAAAGTGAAGCACGTTCCAGGTCGTGCGCACCAAAAGACTTGAGTCCCTCTGAGTGACACATGGAAATAACAGGGCTACTTCTTAATTTCTCAAAAGAAAAACCTCAACCAATTTCTAAAGACTGTTGATATCTAGTGGAAGCCATAGGATCTGCACGCAAATTGCTATTAAAAAGAGCTTCCCATAGAAAATTAATGGAAAACACATTGACCTCATTTTTTTTCCCCTGGATGGATTGTGCTCGGGGTTTCGCCTGCCAAATCAGTTCTGTTATACTCAGACATTATTCAAACAGTTTTAGAAACTTCAGGGTGTTTTCTATCCAAATCTACTAATAATATGCACATCCTAGCTTCTGGACCTGAGTAGCAGGCAGTTTACTTTGGGCACGCTTTTCATCCGGACGTCAAAATACTGCCCCCTAGCCTTAAGAGGTTTTAACCAGGTAGGCCAGAAGAGAACAAGTTCTCATTTACGACTGCAACTTGGCCAAGATAGAGCAAAGCAGTGCGACACAAACAACAGTTACACATGGGATAAACAAACGTACAGTCAGTAACACAATAGAAAAGTCTATATATAGTGTGTGCAAATGTAGTAAGATTAGGGAGGTAAGGCAATAAATAGGCCATAGTGGCGAAATAATGACATTTTAACATTGGAGTGATAGATGTGCAGATGATGTGTAGGAGGGATACTGGGGTGAAAAAGAGCAAAAATAAATAACAATATGGGGATGAGGTAGTTGGGTGGGCTATTTACAGATGGGCTATGTACAGGTGCAATGATCGGTAAGCTGCTCTGACAGCTGATGCCTAAAGTTAGTGAGGGAGATATGAGTCTCCTTCAGTGATTTTTCAATTCATTCCAGTCATTGGCAGCAGATAACTGGAAGGAAAGGCAGCCAAATGAGGAGTTGGCTTTGGGGGTGACCAGTGAAATATACCTGCTGGAGCGCGTGCTACGGGTGGGTGCTGCTATGGTGACCAGTGAGTTGAGATAAGGCGGGGCTTTCCCTAGCAAAGACTTATAGATGACCTGGAGCCAGTGGGTTTGGCGACGAGTATGTAGCGAGGGCCAGCCAACGAGAGCATACAGGTCGCAGTGGTGGGTAGTATATGGGGCTTTAGTGACAGAACGGATGGCACTGTGATAGACTGCATCCAATTTGCCGAGTAGAGTGTTGGAGGCTATTTTGTAAATGACATCGCCAAAGTCAAGGATCGGTTGGATAGTCAGTTTTACGAGGGTATGTTTGGCAGCATGAGTGAAGGATTGCTTTGTTGCAAAATAGTATTGCTGCACAGTTTTGTCTTTTATCGATGGCGGCTATGATATCGTTTAGGACCTTGAGCGTGGCTGAGGTGCACCCATGACCAGCTCGGAAACCAGATTGCATAGCGTAGAAGGTACGGTGGGATTCGAAATGGTCGGTGATCAGTTTGTTAATTTGGCTTTCGAAGACCTTAGAAAGACAGGGTAGGATAGATATAGGTCTGTAGCAGTTTGGGTCTGGAGTGTCACCCCCTTTGAAGAGGGGGATGACCGCGGCAGCTTTCCAATCTTTGGGAATCTCAGACGATATGAGAGGTTGAGCCGGCTAGTAATAGGGGTTGCAACAATTTCAGCGGATGATTTTGGAGAGGGTCCAGATTGTCTAGACCAGCTAATTTGTAGGGGTCCAGATTTTGCAGCTCTTTCAGAACAACAGCTAGGATTTGTGTGAAGGAGAAATGGGGGATGCTTGGGCAAGTTGCTGTTGGGGGTGCAGAGCTGTTGACCGGGGTAGGGGTAGCTAGGTGGAAAGCATGGCCAGCCATAGAAAAATGCTTATTGAAATTCTCAATTATTAAATCGTAGATTTATCGGTGGTGACAGTGTTTCCTAGCCTCAGAGCAGTGGGCAGCTGGGAGGAGGTGCTCTTATTCTCCAAGGACATTACAGTGTCCCAGAACTTTATTTGCAATCTCTATTGCACTCCACACTGCCCTTTCCCACCTGGACAAAAGGAACACCTACAGTTGAAGTCGGAGGTTTTACATACTCGTTTTTCAACCCCTCCACAAATTTATTTTTGACAAACTATAGTTTTGGCAAGTTGGTTAGGACATCTACTTTGTACATGACACAAGTAATTTTTCCAACAATTGTTTACAGACAGTATAATTCACAATTCCAGTAGGTCAGAAGTTTACATACACCAAGTTGACTGTGCCTTTAAACAGGTTGAAAAATTCCAGAAAATGATGTCATGACTTCAGAAGCTTCTGAATAGATCCTGTTAAGCCATTCTTCCAGTGCTAAGGGTTGATTGTTAGGCATTGCATTGTTTTCTATAAGAATCCCTGCTCACACTAAATATCTTGCTGCAAACCTCGTATGCTCGTAGCAAAGCTTATTTTGAGACTGTTACTCATTTGGCACAAAGGTGCAGGCGGACCATGTGGGTTTGTGCTTTTCCTCCAGCCTTGTATGATTCATCCACTGCCAAGTCCAATCGGATGCTGCTGAGCCTTAGCCTCTCTGGCTAATGCAGGCTTACATTAGCACACTCCTTGAGCCTGCAGCTACACTCATTTCTGGCAGTGGAGGACGGGGGCTGAGGGGCAGGCCTGCTGTGTGCATGCACATGACTGCACAGTGCTGAGGGAGAGCGGGGGCTGCGATGCAGTGCTGTGAGATGAGAGAAGCTGTAAACACAGGAAGCAGTGCAGAGGAAAGGAGAGGAGACCCGGGTGAGTGGCAGGAAGGCAGACGGACAGCAGCAGCAGTGGTTTGCAGCACTGGCCCAGGGGCTGGATGCTAGCACAGTGCTCCGAGCTCAGCCCTGATTACAAACGGAGCAGAAAGGATTGACAGCCCACTAAGCACCAGGCTGTCTCAATCACCATTTGTGGTGAAGTTGACACAGCTGGGCAAGTTGCTATAGAAGTGCTAGCTACACACTGTCTATTTTGATCCTGCTGTCAGATGATGATGTCACCTATCACAAGTGGCAATGCTGGGGAAACAGGTTGGCTGAAGTGGGCTGCAAAAGTATGTCAGGGGCGGATAAGGACGAGGAACCTGCTTACAGACTCTACTTCTATTCTGTATGTATTTTTTAATCCATCTTTCTTTCTGTCTCTTCACTCGTTCTGCAAGCATCTGTTTGTAAACCTGCTTTTTAAAAGGGTAATAACTCTTTTAAAACTACACCAAGCTCTTTCCTGTGTGCATGTAGAGGCTGTCTGTGACCGAGTTGCATAACAAGACTGTATTCTCCATCTTAAATGGAGAAGTGCTGAAATATACAACCTGCACTGTCTAACATAGTCAAGGCCAGGTGGCAGGTGGCAGCAGCTGATTAAGTGGATCAGGAGAGCCTTTCCATAAGCCTTGCCTACCTCAGGCTGTACAGCTAGGAGTCAGTCAAGATAGGCTTCCCTTCATGTCAAGAGTCATCTGTGATAAGATGGCTGCCAAGCCCATGAAACGGTGTAAATATTTACTGTCAGCTGGGCGACGCATTTGCTATGATGGTAACGTAGCTTGCTATTTGTTCATTTCAGTGGGATTTGGCTACTCTGTTTGATGTGCAGCCTAGGGATGTTGGTGCTTGATCCTATTGTCCTTATGCTTTTCTGGTAGGAGAATGAAGCTGGGCATTTCCATCTAAAAGGACCCATGAGCACCAACATAGAAGCATGTCAAATTGGGTCTCAAATGAAAGCAAGGAGTGTAGGCTTGGGTGGTATACCATATACCGGGTATTTGGAAATGGCCACGAGATGGTTTTTCAATACCGTCAATATGGTTGAAACTATTTCTTTGAAGTTTTTCAACAGATTTTTATATTTGTAGCTGCTTTTTAAATAAATACCTGCAGTCAACGTGTACAATACATAAGGAGATAAAGCAGATCGCGTTCTTCATTTCACAATTCAAGCATTCGTAGTTCCCCAGAACAGTTGAGCCAGTCACGTGTTTGTTTGTAAGTAGCACAACGGGAGAAAGTGGGATCAAATTTAATTTGTCACATGCGCTGAATAGAACAGGTGTAGACCTTACTGTGAAATGCTTACTTACAAGCCCTTAGCCAACAATGCAATTTTACGAAAATCTGAGTTAAAAAACGATTTACTAAATAAAGGTAGGGGTAAAGTGACTATGCATAGATAATTAACCGCGAGTAGCAGCAGTGTAAAAAAGTGCAAATAGTCCAGGTAGCCATTTGAGTAATTGTTCAGCAGTCTTATGGCTTGGGGGTAGAAGCTGCTAAGGAGTCTTTTGGACCTAGACTTTCGCTCTGGTACCGCTTGCCTTGCAGTAGCAGAGAGAACAGTCTAATACTTAGGTGGCTGGTGTCATTGACAATTTTGGGGGGGCCTTCCTCTGACACTGCCTAGTATAGAGGTCCTGTATGGCAGGAAGCTTGATGTACTCGGCCATATGCACTACCTTCTGTAGCGCCTTAGTCAGATGCCGAGCAGTTGCCGTAGCAGGCGGTGATGCAACCGGTCAGGATGCTCTTGATGGTGCAGCTGTATAACTTTCTGAGCATCTGCGGACCCATGACAAATATTTTCAGTCTCCTGAGGGGGAATAGGCGTTGTCGTGCTCTCTCCATGACAGGCTTGGATCATGATAGTTGCCACCAGAGGTCTCGTCACAGTCCCCAGGTCCAGAACAGACTATGGGAGGCGCACAGTACTACATAGAGCCATGACTACACGGAATTCCTCTATTCCACATCAAGTAACTTGTGCAAGCAGTAAAATTTGATTTAATAAATAAATAAAATACACCTTATTAACCAGCGGTGACTGTGAAGAAACATAGGCACAAACACACGATAACATACGCACTATACACACGTACACATGGATTTTGTGTTGTGGATATGTGGTAGTATAATAGGGGTTTGAGGGCACACACTTACTTAATATGTTGTGAAATCTGTTGCAAATGTATTGTAATGTTTTTATTAAATGTATAACTGCCTTAATTTGGAGCAGCTAATGGGGATCCGTAATTAATACAAATACTACAGCCCCTTCGACGTGAATGAGGGCGTGTCGGCCCTCCTTTTCCTGTAGTCCACAATCATCTCCTTTGTCTTGCTCACGTTGCGGTCAGGTTGTTGTCCTGGCACCACACTGCCAGGGCTCTGACCTCATATAGGCTGTCTCATCATTGTCGGTGATCAGGCCTACCAGCATTGTGCCTTCAGCAGACTTAATGATGGTGTTGGAGTCGTGCTTGGCCACACAGTCGTGGGTGAACAGGGAGTACAGGAGGGGACTAATGACGCACCCCTGAGAGGCCCCCCGTGTTGACGATCAGTGTGGCAGATGTATTGTTACTTACCCTTACCACCTGCGGGCGGCCTGTCAGGAAGTCCAGGATCCAGTTGGAGAGGGATATGTTTGATCCCAGGGTCTTTAGCTTAGTGATGAGCTTTATGGGCACTGGCATTGACTACAGCTCAGTGTTTAATAAACAGCGTTCTCACAGGTGTTCCTTTTGTTCAGGTGGGAAAGGACAGTGTGGAGTGCAATAGAGATGGCGGCATCTGTGGCTCTGTTGGGGTGGTATGCGAATTGGAGTGGGTTTAGGGTTTCCAGGTTGATGGTGTTGTGAGCCATGACCAGCCTTTCAAAGCACTTCATGGCTACAGACGTTAATGCTACGGGTCTGTAGTCATTTAGGCAGGTTACCTTGGCGTTCTTGGACAAAGGGACTATGGTGGTCTGTTTGGAACATGTAGGTATTACAGACTCAGTTAGGGAGAGGTTGAATGAAAATGTCAGTAAAGACACTTGCCAGTTGGTCCGCGCATGTTCTGAGTACACGTCTTGGCCCCACAGCCTTGTGAATGGAGATTTGGGCCTGGTCTTTGTTCAGATATCCAGAAGCTTTTTTAGGTCGTAGGAGATGGTAGCAGAAACATTATGTACAAAATAAGTTACAAACTGTGGAGAAAAAAAACACTATCACAATGGGTTAGGGGACCGTAAAACGGCAGGCATCCCCTCCGGCGCAGAGAGTGATCAGGGGCATTCAACTATAGTTGTCCTTCATAGAAAATAACTTAGTGCAACACAATTGGCAGAAAATTTGCTTACAATGAAAAATAACGTTTTGTTTTGCAAAAACAATGCATGGCCATCATATTTCTGTTTTTCACTGAAAGAATGTAGCCAGCTCCTAATGTTTTGCTTGCGTTTTACCAGAGAAAAGTAGGCTACACCGAAAAGTAGCTACAGCAAGATACACCCCCCCCCCCCCCCCCCCCCAACATGTTTTTTTTTTACAAAAGGATAGATTTGGAGTTAGATAAACTTCGATTATTCGGCAGGGACATATGCAGGATGCTACCCTTAACAGCATGGCCTTCGTTCCAGATCCAAACTCCAAACCTACAACCCAATTTTGACCAAAATTAACCAGAGAGATTACTGCTACGAAGGTTTCTTTTTTATAAGCTATACAGGGGTTTGCTTGCTAGAGCACCCTACCATCAGAGACATGAGGACACTATCCAACCTGGAACTGAGCTGCCAGACTTGCAAGGACAGACCAGAGACAACTTCAATTAGCATTGAGGTGTGAAGTAAAAGGTGTCGAGGCCTTTGGGCCCAACAAGTGGCAGGAGTCTTTGAAGCCCACTCCTGCTGTTCAAAGACCATCCACTGGCATTTTCTACAAGAAATCTGCCTCCAGAAATAACAGCTTCTCCCAAGTGGGTTTGACACCTACTCCCGTTGCCTGCTGCACTGCTGCTTGGATTCCACCTGGCGATCTGTTCACCATCTGCCCTGGCCTGTCTCCACCTGTCTGGTACAGGTACCCCATCACACTCCCCCCTCTCTCCCGAGCTTTCGCTTGCCTCCAGCACACACACACACACTGTTGGGGCGAGTGACTCTGAACTTTATGGTTGAAATTACAAGATTATGTTATAATTTTATTGCATCAAATGGTTGTTTTATGCAACAGAATAGAGGATTCTTAACTATTGTTTGTGTGTTCTACTGAGGATGGGCCTCTGGGACATAACACTGACAGGAGATTTATGATGTATTTTGGGTGATATAACCTAAAGAGACCGCCTTCCAAAGCATGAGTTGTTATTTCTGTTCTATTTGGTACCAGGGAGAGATGACCCCAGGGCCAGACCCTGGTCAGTACACAAAGATAACTGTTTTTACAGCAGATACTGTCTGCTGTGAATTAAATTCTTCCATACAAATCTTAACCTTGTGACCCATTCTATACATCTGTTGTTTGTCATGTAGGTTTTAGCTATAAAAGACCTTGGTACTTTTGTCTCGGGGCTCTCAACGAATCATCTGAGGGTGATTCGTCAACCAGCCATCATTATCGTAGAGCACTCAATCGATTCACTTTATATGTGTGTGTTGTATTGACCTGCTCCCTTATTAATAAGTGATTAAAAATGTAGTTTAAGTATTACTCTGACTTGTGTGATAAGTTTCTCTCCTCATTTGATAGTAAAGAAATTAACCACCACAACTTACAATGGCTAGCCCCAAGTCGTTATATATATATTTTTTTTTCTTGTGCATTTTGCTATTTGCCTCATGACTCCTGCATGCTTTTTGACTAGAAACTTTCTTTATCCAACCGTGGGACAGACTGTTTGTTCCCACACTCGGGACTCTGACTCTCTATTGGTTACACAGACTTTTGGCCAGCCATCCTATTCTAACCACCTCTCGCCGGCTTTGTATTCATGTTACCTTTTTTATTTATTTTATTTTATTTCACCTTTATTTAACCAGGTAGGCTAGTTGAGAACAAGTTCTCATTTGCAACTGCGACCTGGCCAAGATAAAGCATAGCAGTGTGAACAGACAACAACACAGAGTTACACATGGAGTAAACAATAAACAAGTCAATAACATGGTAGAAAAAAAGAGAATCTATATACAATGTGTGCAAAAGGCACATGAAATGATGAAATTGCTGTATAATATGATCGTGTTGCCAGCTGATGCACATTCAGATGTCATAAATCAGCACTGCAGAGCTCTCCCTGTCCTATGCCGTGCCTTGATTGTATTACTGTTGATGATATCTGGAAATGTACATATACACCCTGGCCCATCTACTGTTGCTAGCCCCAATTCTGATTTGTGCTCTGATATCTGCTTCACTGATTTCTGCTCTCGTAAAAGCCTGGGTTTTCTGCACATTAACCAGTGTCTGAAATTAACTTTTTGGCTCACCTGCCAAGGGGACTGGTAGATTAATAAATCCACCAGCCAAGCATATTTTTACCGGCCAAAATAATTAATTGCCTTTTTGCGTAACATATACATTATTTTCAGTACATTTCATTGAGATAATAAGGTATTACATTGAATACAAACTTAAAGAAGAGGCCAGGGCAAAATTTGAAACAAAATGATTTTAATATATTGATCAACGGTTAATCAAATCAAATGTATTTGTAGAGCACATTTAAAAACAACTGTAGTTGACCAAAAGTGCTCTACAGAGTGCAAAAATGCCAAACAGTGGGCACACAATGAAATGAACAAAACCGGTCAGATACAATGAATAAGAGTACATAGAAGTCAAAACAGGGCAACAGCAATGGTAAGATAGTTATGAGAAGTGCAGTGGACATAGAACTGGTGCTCTACTGATATAAAGGGGAAACAGGGGAAGCAGGTCTACAAATCCTTTGCTTTGAGTAGAAATACCCTGATAAAATACAGGTAAAATAGAGACTTATCACATGCTGGTTAATTTTGGCTGTGGCTAGATTTAATTTCCCAGCTTGAATACAACAGAATAAGTCTTGAACTCAAAATTCTACTGACGTATTTGCTATTAAATGTAATTAAGGATCAAACATAAAAGTACATTTAAAGGTTTTGTAAACCTATCAGATGCTTAATAATAATTTTAATCAACTTAAACCTCATCAGACTCCTCACTCTCTACCGCAATCACCCTCTGCATGGTCCATGAAGTCTGGCCTCCTGCCAGAGTCCTGGTGCCACAGCATCACAGCTTTTATCAGATCATACTCCCTGATCTCTGGAGAGGACAGCTGGACCATGAGGTCTGACAGTGTATCAGACTTTAGGTTGGACCGCCAATCAGTTTTCACCTGTATTAAAACCTCTTTCACATTCAGCTGTGGTGGCAGAGAAGAACAGGACCAGGTCAACCAATCCCAGCAAGTCAGGGCAGGAATGCTGATGGCTCCTGTTGACACGGAACCAGGACATCTTCTGCAGGGACTGAGGCTCTTGGTACATCAGCACCTTCAGGACAGTCCACTGGTCAGGGATCCTTTCAACATGGATGCCAGAGGTCTCCAGGACAGGCTTGAAATGGTCCAACAGGGTTTCCAGTTCAGTGTCACCAAAATCTAGAATAATTGTATACATTACAACAGGCATCATGCAGTTTTAATTCTCAAACTATAAACATTTTGCTCAGGTGTGTTGTGTGTCATGCAGGAAGCCACAGAAGCGAATAACAACAGCCTCCCTCGCAGTACTGCAGTATTTCCTGGCCTTGGCCTGCTGGACATTTTAGGCATCAGCAGATTGAATCTGAAATGCATAAAGAACAAAGATTGCAACCGTGTTTGTTGTCATTTACTGGACATGATGACTTTTGGAGTACTTAGCATAGCAATCTAGACAAGCCCCTGTTAACATCACAGGAAGTGGTCCAGTGCAAGCAATAGGTGTCCTACCCATCGGGTACTGCCAATTCTGGTGGGCACCAGTGGTGTGTGCCCAAGAGCCTGAAAGCTGTTTACCAGGTTTTCCCTGTTCAGTGGACTGGTGTGGTAGGTGTAGAGTCCACTGAGGAGGTCTTCTAGTTTCTGAAACTTCACATTGGACCGGATGGCATCAGAAAAGGTCAGTTCAAGGCGGTGTGCCATACTGTGGATGCCGATTTGATGTATGCCCTGTCTGTATGCCCTGTCCCCCTTCAGCCGGCTGACCACACCATTCTTGGCTCCGGTCATCACAGCAACTCCATCTGTTCCCAGAGCGACCAACTTGCTCACGCACTCATCACACACTCCCTCCATGATGGCACTGATGGCGTTGCTTATGTGTGCCATGTCTGCCTTCTCCACCAACTTGATGCCAAAAAACTTTGACTCGATCTTGCCCTTGTGACAGAATCTGACATAAACTAACTCCTCCTCTTTCACAGACCTGTCTGTGGAGCCATCTGACATAATGGAGAGAAATGTTGGGTTTTTCAGATTCTCTCTGTTGTTTCTCTCCACCTCTGCAATATGGTTTATAAACTCTTTGGCCTGCTTCTCATTTCTATATGTTGAGCCCACAGCGATAACCTTTTTAAAATTTTTAATGCAAAAATCAAACATCAAATTAATTAAATATACAATCAGGTTATCCAATATAGCACTTGATTGTGCTAAATTTGCCTTCTACCCTTTGTTTACTTAAGGATCAATACTATAAGGCTGGTAAAGTAAATTGTGTCACAATGCTTTAAAATCTAAACGGCATCTGGAGACAAACATTAAAATAGAATGTTACAGAGCCATAGGAAAGCATGGAGATCCATGTCAGCATCAGTAGGCCTATCATTTTATTGTATTTATACACTATTTTGAGAAGAACCCAAGCTTATCAAGAGCTGAGAAATAACCGACTACTGGACCACGTCTGTTAAATAGACTTGAAAAAACTAGCTACAAAAGTAATAGTCTAGCTACAAGAGTAACAACATTTTCACTTACTCGCACATCCACTCGAAGTCGAGAAGTCGCCTTCTTGCCAATGGCATGTAGAGTCCTAAACAGTATCTTCGTGCTGTACTGCTCTGACATTGCCATTAGCGCCGTCACAGAGGGGGTCAAGAGGAGAGGCTCCGATTGAGCCCGGGACACAGACACGTAGGCAATGTGACACTTGCTGTGTTCATGGTCACGAATATTCTCCAGCTTCATTGTTTTATTTCCGATGACAAATTAGTTGTTTCTGCTTTTATCTTCACCATACTGGTGACACACAGAACAACTCATCACCACAGCCTCAGCATCATACTGTAGCCAGCCTCTTCAAACTCCTTTATCTCCAAACCTCCATTTCTCACAAAACATTCTTTTTTTTATGTGATTAGTCCTCCTTTTCGTCGGTGGGTTTTCGTTTCAAAGGTTGGCTTATTCCAGGTAAACCAAATTAAATTTTATTTGTCACATACACATGGTTAAACGCTGCCACATAACAGCTATTTAATGAACGGTAGCTAGCAGCAGACCCGTGGCAAGTGAGTGATGTCGAGTAGCTGGTGTCCCGTACGGTAAACAGTGCCGCGAATCTAGGCGCACTAGAGACGGTCTGTGGCTGGCAAACATGAGTAATTTCCTCCGAGCCATCATGCCAAATATTTTATTACTTAACTGTTTTGGTACAAACATTTACCCGCCGGTGTGTCGGATAGCCTTCTGAGATTTACTCGTCAAATGGAAAATCTATCTGCATTTGTCGCTTGGCGGGTGTTTTATTTTCGAACCCTGACGTTAACACTAAAAGCTTATTAACCAAAAATGGATAAATTGAAAGTGTGGGTTCACACCTCCAATCCAGATGTGTTGGTCATTACTGAGACATGGTTGAATACTGATGTTAACCTTTCTGGTTATAACCTTTTTTGGCAAAACGGATCTTCCAAAGGTGGGGGAGTGGCAGTCTTTACCAAGGATCACCTTCAGTGCTCGGTTGTCTCCACCAAGTCTGTCCTCAAACAATTTGTATTGCTGCTTTTAAGCATTCAACTTTCAAATAACTCTTTGTTGACTGTTGCTGGGTGCTATCGTCCTCCATCAGCACAGGCCTGTACCCTACCTGCCCTAAGCTCTCTCCTGGCCCCTTACACTAAGTCTGAATTTGTACTGCTAGGTGACCTAACCATGGGACATACTTAAACCACCTGACCAAGTCCTAAAGCAATATGGCTCCCTAAATCTTTCTCAGATTATTACCAATCCCACAATGTATGACTCCAAACACACACACAAGGCTACTCTCCTTGATGTTATCCTCACAAATAATCCTAATAGCTATCAGTCTGGTGTTTTCTGTAATGACCTTAGCTATCACTGTTTTACAGCCTGTGTTCGTAATGGCTGCTCAGTGAAACGACCTGTCCTGATTTGTCATAGACGCTTGCTAAAAAACTTTAATGAGAAAGCCTTCCTTCATGAACTGACCTCTGTAAAATGGTATAGAATCCGCTTGATCCCCTCTGTCGAAGAGGCTTAGACCTTCTTTTTTGATATTTTCAGTGTTATTAACAACCCCCCCCCCATAAATTAGAATTATAAACAGGTTTAGTCCCCGGTTCGACTGTGATCTGGCAGAGTTACTCCACCTCAAGATTTTCATTTGGCAAAAGGCTCGGCACACGCATACTCAGGCTGACTGGCTCTCGTTCAGGCAAATGAGAAAGAAGTGCACTCAGGCTATCCGGAAGGCCAAAGTTAGTTACTTTAAGGAGCAGTTCTCTCTCTGTGGGTCCTAACCCGAGGAAGTTCTGGAAAACGGTTATAGACCTGGAGAATAAACCCTCCTCACAGCTGCCCATGTCCCTTGATGTTGTGGTTGTTACTGACAAGAAGCACATGGCTGAGCTCTTTAATCACCACCTCATTAAGTCAGGAATCCTATTTGACTCAGCCATGCCTCCTTGCCTGTCCAACATTTCCTCATCTCCCATCCCTTCTAATGCGACTATCACCTTTCCTTTTTATCCTTCCCCGCTACAAATTGTCTCCCTGCAGGCAGTCACTGAGTCCGAGGTGCTAAAGGAGCTCCTTAAACTTGACCCCAAAAAACATCTGGGTCAGATGGTTTAGACCCTTTCTTCTTTAAGGTTGCTGCCCCTATCATCACCAAGCCTATCACTGACCTTTTATAACCTCTCTCCTTTCTGGGGAGGTTCCCACTGCTTGGAAGGCAGCCATGGTTAATCCTTTATTTAAAGTGGGAGATCAAGCTGATCCTAACTATTATAGGCCTGTTTCTGTTTTGCCCTGTTTATCAAAAGTGTTGGAAAAACTTGTCAATAATCAACTGACTGGCTTTCTTGATGTCTATAGTATTCTCTCAGGTATGCAATCTGGTTTCCACTCAAGGTTATGGATGTTTCACTGCAACCTTAAAGGTCCTCAATGATGTCACCATTGCCCTTGATTCTAAGCATATTGTGCTGCTATTTTTATTGACTTGGCCAAAGTTTTTGATACGGTAGACAACGCTAAGTGCCCCAATGCATAGTGTACATTTTGGTGGATGGATAATGGTCTGGGGCTTTTTTTTTCATGATTTGGGCTAGGCCCCTTAGTTCCAGTGAAGGGAATACTACGCTACAGCATACAATGATATTGTAGACCATTCTGTGCTTCCAACTTTGTGGCAACAGTTTGGTGAAGGTCCTTTCCTTTTCAGCATGACAATGCCCCTGTGCACAAAGCGAAATCCATACAGAAATGGTTTGTCAAGATCGATGTGGAAGAACTTGACTGGCCTGGACAGAGCCCTGACTCCACCCCATCAAACACCTTTGGGATGAATTGGAATGCCGACTGCGACCCAGGCCTTAATCGCCCAACATCCGTTTCCGACCTCACTAATGCTCTTGTGGCTGAATGGACGCAGCAAAGTCCCCGCAGCAAAGTTCCAACATCTAGTGGAAAGCCCCAGAAGAGTGGAGGCTGTTATAGCAGAAAAGGGGGGACCCACTCCATATTAATGCCCATCATTTTGGAATGAGATGTTCAAGCAGTTGTCCACATACTTTGGAGGAGTAGTATATGAAATATACAGTGGGGCAAAAAGTATTTAGTCAGCCACCAATTGTGCAAGTTCTCCCACTTAAAAAGAGAGAGGCCTGTAATTTTCATCATAGGTACACTTCAACTATGACAGACAAAATGAGAAAAGAAAATCCAGAAAATCACATTGTAGGATTTTAATGAATTTATTTGCAAATATGGTGGAAAATAAGTATTTGGTCAATAACAAAAGTTTATCTCAATACTTTGTTATATACCCTTTGTTGGCAATGACAGAGGTCAAACGTTTTCTGTAAGTCTTCACAAGGTTTTCACACACTGTTGCTGGTATTTTGGCCCATTCCTCCATGCAGATCTCCTCTAGAGCAGTGATGTTTTGGGGCTGTTGCTGGGCAACACGGACTTTCAACTCCCTCCAAAGTTTTCTATGGGGTTGAGATCTGGAGACTAGCTAGGCCACTCCAGGACCTTGAAATGCTTCTTACGAAGCCACTCCTCGTTGCCCGGGCGGTGTGTTTGGGATCATTGTCATGCTGAAAGACCCAGCCACGTTTCATCTTCAATGCCCTTGCTGATGGAAGGAGGTTTTCACTCAAAATCTCACGATACATGGCCCCATTCATTCTTTCCTTACACGGATCAGTCGTCCTGGTCCCTTTGCAGAAAAACAGCCCCAAAGCATGATGTTTCCACCCCATGCTTCACAGTAGGTATGGTGTTTTTGGATGCAACTCAGCATTCTTTGTCCTCCAAACACGACGAGTTGAGTTTTTACCAAAAAGTTATATTTTGGTTTCATCTGACCATATGACCATTCTCCCAATCTTCTTCTGGATCATCCAAATGCTCTCTAGCAAACTTCAGACGGGCCTGGACATGTACTGGCTTAAGCAGGGGACACGTCTGGCACTGCAGGATTTGAGTCCCTGGCGGCGTAGTGTGTTACTGATGGTAGGCTTTGTTACTTTGGTCCCAGCTCTCTGCAGGTCAGTCACTAGGTCCCCCCCGTGTGGTTCTGGATTTTTGCTCACCGTTCTTGTGATCATTTTGACCCCAAAGTGAGATCTTGCGTGGAGCCCCAGATCGAGGGAGATTATCAGTGGTCTGTATGTCTTCCATTTCCTAATAATTGCTCCCACAGTTGATTTCTTCAAACCAAGCTGCTTACCTATTGCAGATTCAGTCTTCCCAGCCTGGTGCAGGTCTACAATTTTGTTTCTGGTGTCCTTTGACAGCTCTTTGGTCTTGGCCATAGTGGAGTTTGGAGTGTGACTGTTTGAGGTTGTGGACAGGTCTTTTATACTGATAACAAGTTCAAACAGGTCCCATTAATACAGGTAACGAGTGGAGGACAGAGGAGCCTCTTAAAGAAGAAGTTACAGGTCTGTGAGAGCCAGAAATCTTGCTTGTTTGTAGGTGACCAAATACTTATTTTCCACCATAATTTGCAAATAAATTCATTAAAAATCCTACAATGTGATTTTCTGGATTTTTTCCCCCATTTTTGTCTGTCATAGTTGAAGTGTACCTATGATGAAAATTACAGGCCTCTCATCTTTTTAAGTGGGAGAACTTGCACAATTGGTGGCTGACTAAATACTTTTTTTTGCCCCACTGTATATGAATATGAGCTGGATTGCAGGTCTTTTCAATTTGTTTATATTAGTTTGTGCTCGTTAGCATATTTAGCTATCAGGCTCCATTCGCTATTACTTGTGCTAAAAAGACGATATGGAAATCTGGGTACCGCCCAACCCTGTGAGTGCTTATTCCTAATTTTTAAGTGCCAAAAAACGTGGAATAAGTAAAGGCTGTGATTTTCCCTAATTGTTAAGAGTCTAAAAATGTGGAATAAGCAAGGCTCGATTTTTGGTAAAACAGATGGAAAAGGGGTCTTAATTAGGGATCAAATCCCTTTAGCGGGATCGATTTGACAACATCCAGTGAAATGGCAGAGCGCCAAATTCAAATTAAATTACTATAAATATTTAACTTTCACGAAATCACAAGTGTAATACATAAAAATAAAGCCTTAACTTCTTGTTAATCCAGCCACCATGTCAGATTTCAAAAAGGCTTTACGGCGAAAGCAAACCATGAGATTATCTGAGGACAGCACCTCGCATACAAATGCATGACAAACATTTTTCAAACAGGGAGGTGCGACACGAAAGTCAAAAATAACAATATAATTCATGCCTTACCTTTTGAAGATCTTCTGTTGGCAGCAACACCTCACGGCACAACGCCTCCCCCCATGTGACTTACTTGTTGTGTTTATGTACTGACATGTATGTGTAACACATACACTACCTGTTAATGTTTTTAAATGTAAAGTCTAGTGTCTAATGTCTTTTTCGTTATGTGTCAGACCCCAGTAAGACTAGCTGTCGCCATTGGCGTCGGCTAATGGAGATGCTAATAAATCAATTAAAATCAACCGATAGTTTTGTCACAACTGTTGCATTAAATAGCAAATGTGCCTACTCTGGTCTTAGCACGTGTACTTCAGCTGGCAGATAGTGTTGGTAGGCTGTGCTGCTAGGTTAGTCTACATGAGATTATTATGGATAACATATTATGGATAGAATATTTGTATTTGTCAAACGACAGTCAAGCATCAATCATCATGTCACCAGAATAAGACCCTCAATATTTATTGTAAAGGAGCATCAAGATCACCGTGCACTTTCACCACCCTGTGAAGTTCATCATAACTTATTTCATATTCATCTGTAGCTTAATAAATTGCATGGTTTCCCAAGTCGTAATGGGATATGGACCACACACATACCATGTCATCGCGTGACTCCAAGTTTACTTCGATATGATGGTTATTATATCAATATTTGCCCATAAAGGCGTTTCCCAATTGTTGCATAATTAATTTTACCAACACAAAGATCCCACCATGTCGAACAAACAAATGATCTGTTGGCATTTATAAAATTGTACCGAAACGTCCAGTTTTCATTACAGCGGTCATGATTTTTCTTTATACGGTATGAATTTACTCACATAAAAACTGTGGATAAAAGTATGGTTATTGTCATGGTAATATCATATTGTTGTTCACTTCATTCCATGCATTTTATATTTTCCAAATAAAATAACTTACGACTTTCTATTTTATGTTAAAACGCTAAATAATCTCCTGGTGGATAACAAAGTCAAATCTACTGGTAACACAATTAGACTATACAAATTTCTACATTCATGCTGATATGGCTCATTAGGTTTTAAACATGCATAAACAGCAAGCATTGTCCTGGTCTGTTACTATTTCATGTCCTTCGGGAATATACACAACTGACCTACTTAAAGTGAGCAAACAAATTTAGTTTTTTTTTTACATATAAACTGGGAAATTCCATAGTAAAATAATTTTTGACTCAGATTTTGACTCAGATTACTCACTTTAAAATGTATGCCAAACTAAACTAAAACCATTGATCAAAGTTAACAAACTATACAACTCTATGCAGAAGGATGACTTGGGACAGTTTACACAGAACATTTCACAAAACACATTTACTGGAAGAACTGTGTAGATCAAAGTTTGGTAAACGAATTACGGGAAATTTCCTTTAGTTTTTTTTATGCGATCACATTTTCCCCAAATTCTTAAATATCCAATAACTGAATTACATCATGGGCACCAGATCTGTACTACACAGAAATGCATAATTAAGGACATGAATATCATTCTCTTCATGGTGATGTATCTTGAAAAGCTACACAAATTTAGAAATATGCAATATCCTTCTTTGCGTATTATTCTACACACTGGCTATTATTGTAATAAGCTTCGCCCCCAAACAAGACAACATTTGTTTGATCCAGACCAGACAATATCTGAAACAATCACGTCTGTTTCACAAGTTTGTACATCACAGTAGAGTACAGCACAGTAAAGTAGAAATGTTTAGTACAGTACATAATGTTCTGTACTGTCCAAACTTGTGAAACACAGACGTCTATGATTGGTTCAGATTTGGTCCGACAGGGAGTACTGACCAAATTTCAACTACTTTTCAACGTCCATTGACGTCTGGTGTTGGTCGGTGCTCAGTGGGTGAGGATGCGTGTTACAGTAAATGGAAAGAGGGTAGGGTGTAGGTGTCATGGTAGGTTTCAGTAAGACCCAGGAGAAGTGACATTAACTGGAGAGAGAGAGCGGCACAGAGTGAGGGGGTTGTCCAGACTGAAAACAATCTTGATTTAACCACTATACGACAGAAAGAGGGGGACATTTTTTCAGCTGAACATAAGTATGCCAGTGGAGGGGAGGACAGTAGCAGTTGACCCAACTCTGGTTGGTAACTATTATTTCCCATTTTAGCCAATTCAATTGCAATAATTCTGTAAGAATTTTTTGTAATTCTGTTGCCGATTTTCATAACAAAATTGTGAGTTTTAATAACTAAATTATTCATAAACAAACTATATCAGTAAAAACAATAATTGGTAGGGCTACCTTTTTTTGTTACTAGAGTGAACTTTCATTATCCTGCCTCAATATCTTAAAGATGTGGGGTTTTGGTAACAAAATTACAAGGCACAAGGCAATGTTTACAGAAGGCAAATCATTTATCCAAAACCAAATATAAAAGTGTTTATTAGTTGGCAGGGGTCTTTACTTCAACATTATCGTGTTATGTATTTCTAATACCTTAGACAACATCTACCAGATCTTTCGGATAGGGGGCGGTATTTTGACGTCCGGATGAAAAGCGTGCCCAAAGTAAACTGCCTGCTACTCAGGTCCAGAAGCTAGGATATGCATATTATTAGTAGATTTGGATAGAAAACACTCTGAAGTTTCTAAAACTGTTTGAATAATGTCTGAGTATAACAGAACTGATTTGGCAAGCGAAACCCTGAGCCCAATCCATCCAGGGATTTTTTTTTTTTGAGGTCAATCTGTTTTACATTAATTTTCTTTGGGAAGCCCTTTTTAATAGGAATCTGGTTGCAGTTCCTATGGCTTCCACTAGATGTCAACAGTCTAGAAATTGGTTGATGTTTTTCTTTTGAGAAATTAAGAAGTAGTCCTGTTCTTTCCATGTGTCATTCGGATGGACTCAAGTCTTTTGGTGCGTGTGACCCGGAACGCGCTTCACGTTGTTTTTATCTGGTATTGAACACAGTATTTTATGGATTATTTACATTTTAGGGTACTTAAGGTTGGATTAGGAACGTTGTTTGGACCGAGTTTACAGGTAACTTATTAGATACTTTGTAGGCATTTTGGGCGAGTTGAACCCGGTGTATTTCTGAATCAAACTCGCCAAATAAATTGCCATTTTTGGGACATAAAGAAGGACATTATCGAACAAAAGCACAATTTGTGATGTTTCTGGGACATTTTGGAGTGCCAACAGAAGAAGATCTTCAAAGGTAAGGCATATATTATCGCTATTTCTGACTTTTGTCGCGCACCTGCCTGGTTGAAATCTGATTTTCATGTGTTTGTGTGCTGGGTGCCTCAGATAATCGCATGGTTTGATTTAGTCGTAAAGCCTTTTTGAAATCTGACACAGCGACTGGATTAACAAGTTAAGCTTTATTTTGATGTATTACACTTGTGATTTCATGAAAGTTAAATATTTATAGAATTTAATTTGAATTTGGCGCTCTGCCACATTTATTATAGCTGGAGATTAAGGCAAATCTGAGGAAAACTCTACCAAAGTTCTATCAACACATCACCTGCAGTACTTGCGCTTCAAAAACTCTTGCATAATGTTACTCTCCCTTCCGGGAAGGCCCTCCCCCAACCTCCCTTTGGCAAATCAGATCATGACATTTTGCACCTTCTTTCCTAAAGGCAGAAACTCAAACAGGGATTACCCATACTAAGGACTATTCAACGCTGGTGTGATCAATCGGAATCCACACTTCAAGATTGTTTTGAACACGTGGACTGGGACTTGTTCCGGCTTGCCTCTGATAATAACATTGACATATATACTGACACGGTGACTGAATTCCTCAGGAAGTGTACAGATGTTGTTCCCACTGTGACGATTAAAACAAACCAAACCGTGGATAGGCCTATTTATATGCTTTATAATGCTATGTCTGTATTTGATTAGAGCTTTCATGGAAAATTCATGCCTGACACTACCTGAGCCTGATGAGCCCTACATTAGACATTTTTAATGAGCCCATGCCCAAAAAGCCCAAACAATTGTGCCGTTATCCAATACATACAGTGTATTCAGACCACTTTTTAAATTCTCATTAACCTACACACACTTCCCCATAATGACAAAGCGAAAACATGTTTTTAGACATTTTTTGAAAAATGTATTACCAATAATTTGTTGATGTAAATGAGGTTTCAGACATTTTGCTATGAGACAAGAAATTGAGCTCCGCTTCATCCTGGTTCCGTTGATCATCTTTGAGATGTTTCTACAACTGGAGTACACCTTTGGTAAATTCAATTCATTGGACATTATTTGTAAAGGCACACACCTGTCTATATAAGTTCACACAGTTGACAGTGCATGTCAGAGCAAGAACCAAGCCATGAGGTCCAAGAAATTGTCCGTAGCGCTCCGAGACAGCATTGTGCCGGCATATATCTAGGGAGGGGTACCAAAAAATGTCTGCAGCATTGAAGGTTCCCAAGACCACAGTGGCCTCCATTCATTCTTAATTGGAAGAAGTTAGAAACCACCAAGAGTCTTCCTAAAGCTGGCCGCCCGGCCAAACCGAGCAATCGGGGGAGAAGGGCCTTGGTCAAGGAGGTCACCAATTACGCAATGGTCACTCTTGACAGAGCTCCAGAGTTCCTCCTGTAGCACTCCACCAATCAGGCCTTTATGGTAGAGTGACCAGACGGAAGCCACTCCTCAGTAAAAGGCACATGACAGCCCTCCTGGAGTTTGCCAAAAGGCACCTTAAGACTCTGACCATGAGAAACAAGATTCTCTGGTCTTACTGAACTTTTTGACCTGAATGCCAAGCATCACATATGGAGGAAACCTGGCACCATCCCTACGGTGAAGCATGGTGGTGGCAGCATCATGCTGTGGGGATGTTTTTCAGCGGCAGGGACTGGGTGACTAGTCAGGATCAAGAGAAAGATGAACAGCGCAAAGTACAGAGATCCTTGATGAAAACCTGCTCCAGAGCGCTCAGGACCTCAAACTGGGGTGAAGGTTCACCTTCCAACAGGAAAACGACCCAAAGCACACAGCCAAGAGACTGAATGTCCTTGAGTGGCCCAGCCAGAGCCCGGACATGAACCCGATCGAACACAATCTGGAGAGACCTGAAAAATAGCTGTGCAACGCAACGACGCTCCCCATCCAACCTGACGGAGCTTGACAGGATCTGCAGAGAAGAATGGCAGAAACTTCCCAAGTACAGGTGTACCAAGCTTGTAGCGTCATACCCAAGAAGACTCGAGGCTATAATCTCTGCCAAAGATGCTTCAACAAAGTACTGAGTAATGGGTCTGAATACTTATGTAAATGTAATATTTCAGTTATTAATACATTTGCAAAGATTTCTAAACCTGTTTTTGCTTTGTCATTATGGGGTATTTTGTGTAGATTGAGGGGGGGAAACAATTTTATCTATTTTAGAATAAGGCTGTGACGTAACAATGTGGAAAAAGTCAAGGGTTCTGAATACTTTCCGAATGCACTGTATACATCGAGAACAGGATTATCTATTTGGATGCTAATTGAATTGGAGTGAAAAAGACTGCGAGAGAGTGTTCTTGCGTGCACTGATTTTTAAAGCAACGATATTTGAGTAATGGGCTGTTTTTAAAACTGCAGCTGCAATTTTAAAAAATACAAAATCTTGGTCTGACCGTAGTTGCTGTCACGAACCGGCTACCACCCTTTTACTCATCCCTGCTCCTTAGAGGCTACTGCATAGACATGGAACACTGGTRACTTTAATAATGTTTACATACTGTTACCCACTTCATATGTATATAGTGTATTCTAGTCAAGTCCATCCTATTCAACTATTGCTTTACATGTACTGTTCTATCCTATGTCTTCTTCAGATATACTATGTATTCTATCCCCATACTGTCCATAATGTCTGTGACGGAAAAGTCCATCACTGGCCGCGGGCAGTGTTTGGTATACTAACACACGCACACACACTCATCGCCCCCTCCCTGCTACGTTAACTTGTGTGTCGACACAAGTTAACTTCGCTATCTTAGTACATACATTACAAACTTTATTCTTACCTCCCGTTAGTAACAGTTTGTTATGGTATAAACAGACAAGCATTCATGTTTAAGTTGAGAAACATTTATTGTACTTATCAATGTTATGGATGAGCGCGCTGTTTGGTTCTGTTCCTCTTCTCCGTCTCTGTAGCTTCCGGGGATGCTGGGATAAAGACCAGAGCTATGGTAATCGAGCTGGGATAAAGACCAGAGCTATGGTAATCGAGCTGGGATAAGGACCGGAGCTATGGCAATCGGGCTGGGATAAGGACCAGAGCTATGGCAATCGAGCTGGGATAAGGACCAGAGCTATGGCAATCGAGCTGGGATAAGGACCAGAGCTATGGCAATCGAGCTGGGATAAGGACCAGAGCTATGGCAATCGGGCTGGGATAAGGACCAGAGCTATGGCAATCGGGCTGGGATAAGGACCAGAGCTATGGCTGGGATAAGGACCAGAGCTATGGCAATCGGGCTGGGATAAGGACCAGAGCTATGGCAACCGGGCTGGGATAAGGACCAGAGCTATGGCAATCGAGCTAGCTTTGTAGTGACTGTCCCGAATGGCTCGTTCATGTGAATGGGCGTATTGGAGGACACCATGTCAGTAGTGATGGGATTTTGTAAATGTGTTATATTGTATCATGAGAAACTGATTACAAAGGTGCAATGTATATAATTAATGTTTAGCTGAGTGGAAAATGTAGGCTTTGATGATGGTAATGGCTTCATTAATTAGTGTTTGGTATGTTCTGATGGGAGGGGCTTCCCCTACAAAAGGAGCGCCTCTCTCAGTTCAAAGGGGCGACCATTTTGGATTGAGCTGTTGATGGGGCAGCATTGTTTTTAGCTGTCCCATAATGTATACTTTTGATGGCAGTACTGTTGTTTCTCTTCCGGATTCACTATGTAAATAAACACCCTTGCACAGAAGTACTTTTGCGGCTCCGCCATCTTTTTATTTGATAGAGGTTAGATTTTTCAGTTTAATCTTCTGGCCTACTCTACGCGGCAGTCTATACATCCCATTATATGGAAGGAGAGTTTACATACATTCTATACATCCCCAACCTGGAAGGAGAGTTTACAGTCTAACCAGACACCTAGGTATTGGAATATGTGGACAATTACAAAGTCAGAACCATCCAGAGTAGTGATGCGGGCAGGTGCGGGCAGCGATTGGTTGAAGAGCATGCATTTAGTTTTACTTGCATTTAAGAGCAGTTGGAGGCCACAGATGGAGAGTTGTATGGCATTGAAGCTTGTCTGGAGGTTAGTTAACACAGTGTCCAAAGAAGGGCCAGAGATATACAGAATGGTGTCGTCTGCGTAGAGGTGGATCAGAGAATCACCAGCAGCAAGAGCGACATCATTGATGTATACAGAGAAGAGAGTCGGCCCGAGCATTGAACCCTGTGGCACCCCCATAGAGACTGCCAGAGGTCTGGACAACAGGCCCTCCGATTTATGATTGTCTTAACTCACCATCACTGTGGAGCTTCTCAAAGTAATTTTTCCTTCTTCTCGAACAGCAAGTAAACAAAGTCTGTTTTTACATCCATTGAGAATGACAATAGTTCCTCAACGTAGCCTATTTAAAAAAATCTTTACAGCTCTCTCCCTTTTCGATTACCACTCAGCATGAAAGGTGAAATGTCATGCTCTGATCCGGTGGGAACTAAATAAAATAGGCCTACCTGATTTATTTCTTATCCTTACAGCTGAGTCTGTCTGTCCAGAGCTCACTGACCTGGGAAACTCTGAGGACCCAGAATATGTTATACAATGTTGCAAGTTTACTAGCTTCAGGCTGGACCAAGTTAATCCAATACTTGATACAATGTTTCAAGTTCCTTGCAGACAGGCCATGCACAGCCAATGGGATTTATAGGATATTTATATTCCTCATGATATTTTCTACCTGTTGGCTGCAATGTTGTTTGTTATTTTTGGCTTTATGTGGGCTATTTTTACATATTGGCAATGGCAATAGAAGTTACTTTTAGATAAGTATAATTTTCACTGTTGGCACTGGGAATGTAAGCATTTCGCTACACCCGCAATAACATCTGCTAAACGTGTATGCGACCAGTAAAATTTGATTTGACACACAGATTTTTATCCGCAAGACGTCAGTTTGGTGGAATCACTCCACTGGTGGGAGAATGTAAATATTTTCTTTATGTGGATTTTAGAATATTTGCATGAAAATCTTGTCAATTGGATGGAAACCTAGCTAGTGTCAAAAAAACTAATTTATTTTGTGGTTATGGAGAACATAAACCTAGATGCCAGGCTTTCTCAATAGATGGAAACAGCAGTCTTTAATTGGCATTGCGAAGTGGGACTCACTGCTTATAAAGCTGATTTTCTTTTGGTATTTATGCATGGGATCCTCTAGACCATGTTGTGATGTCTGTCTGTGCATATCTGTTTGTATGCATGTGTGTGTGTGTGTGTGTGTGTGTGTGTGTGCACATAAGCATGTGAGTGCGAGAGAGGGGAAAAGAGGGGACGAGAGCCAGCTAGGAGTGAACAAGAGATTTTTGACATGACTAACTCAATGCTACATGAGGTGCCAGGACCCAGAGTTCAGAGACATCTCTATTAAACACAGTACTCTGCATTTATGTATTATAAGGCATTTGATGCCCCATTCTGATTAAAACCCATAACCTAGAGACTTATGTGTACATGTCCTCCTGTTACCAAGCAGCATAACATAACATGCTGGTGTGAAGAACCCCATTGTGCTTTTCAAAACTTCACGCTTTATCTGTCCAGTTTGGGACAGGTCTCCTCAGATGGCCATAAAACATTTGTGCACATTCTCTAGTGTAGCCTAGTCTATATGTAGGCCAACCCTGCTGCATAAACATTTCCATCTGCCGTACAGAGCACCAGCTTTTATCAACAGCTTGTTGTCAGTGTTATAAACTTGCCCATGTGTAGTTACGTTTTGGTATTTGGTACCATTTGACGTGATCCCCATTTTGTCTGCAGGCATCCTTTCAGCGCTCAAACAGCCATGACAAGGTGCGGAAGATTGTTGCAGAGGAGGGCCGTGCTGCTAGAAATCTCATTGCCTGGAGTGTTCCTCTAGAGAACAAAGAGGAGGACGGTCAGTGATGTCAAAATGCACACAGGCACACTCACATGCTAAAATGGGGCTTTCAATACTATGTCAGATTAATGACTGTCTTAATGTACACAGTGTTTTTCGCCAGATATATTTTGTTATCTTGGTGGGTATAGAATTGGTTGGATGGGCAAACTCCAATGTTCACCTCCAGTGGCAGGAGCTGATGTTGACTTTTATAGTGCATGAATCAGAGGGCATTGGGGTGAGGAATAGTCACAAGTCCAGACACTGCTCTAAGCTGTAATACAACATCTACTATAACAAAATTACATCCTCAAATTCACCTCTGTTGTTCTTTCGATTGGCCCCACATCTATACTACCCTTCACTGAGACGACTACAGTAGATAGATTAGAGATTGCCTGCCCTCTGATATTTCTATACTTGAGACGGTATGCAACGTTGCATTAGGGATTCCAACTATTAAGTTAAACTGGTGTTAAGATGTACACTGATAATGTGTGTCAGTTCATTAGTTTAAAAATATCAATATGACTCTGATTTAATGAGCTTCACATCCACTGACTAGGCAGAAAAGTGGGGGTTGTTTTAATTGATTGACGGAAAACAATCAGTTTGCCCGCTTTTAATAAACACGATTGATTATGATTAGGAACATGCATCAATTAACCCAGTTAATCCTTTGAATGAACAAAGGCAGAATATTTCATAACCGGCTGGATAGGTTCTGCAATGGGTAACTACAATAAAGAAGAAAGATGTTTAATCTGTGATACCAATAACCTGCTCTTGCTCACAGCTTTTTCATTGTAACAGGGTTGTTTTTCCACAGTATTTGGGCATTTTGCCAAAGTAAAAACCTTTTCCCTACTCTGACAATGTTGGGCAGAGAACAGCTTGAGAGAGAGTGTTTTTCTCTTGCAGGGCTTGTTACAGGCCTGTGTTCTGTAAGGTGTGTGTGAGGTTCTGCACTTTTATGTTTAGTTCCTCCCTCAGGCCATATTCTATCTTTGACAAAACAAAGGGTGACCAGATCAATGAAAAAGCCATGTGTGTATTTCAGAACTAAATGTTTTTATTTTTATGTTTCACAGGGAAGTCCAAAACTCATACCAACACCCATTTGAGGAACCAGCGGATCAACTCTGGTCTGCACAGGAATAAGAAACAGGTGTGCATAACACATCGTCAACTCTTAAACTAATGGGGATAGAGGCCAATATTAGCCCACATATTCAAATTTTGCCACCCTTTTATAAAAAAACGTAGTAAAAACTAAAGATGTGTGAAATGGTTTGCTCACTGCTATTTATTCACCTTTACCACTAGAGGGCATTGTAGATGTAGTTGCATCCTATTATTTGTCTTAAATCTCCCCTCCTGCTGTCTCCACAGAATGCAGGACTGGACAGCAAGAGTACAGCCGGGGCCTTGCTTGAAAAGGGAGCAGAGAAGAGCCCCTCCAAAGCCAGGCAGCCGCGCAAGGTGGACCTGCGAGCACGATACTGGGCCTTCCTCTTCGACAATCTGCGGCGGGCCGTGGACGAGATCTATGTCACCTGTGAATCTGACCAGAGTGTGGTGGAGTGCAAGGTAGGGACCCAACAGACTGTCACCCAACACCTCCTGTCATATTTTAACTCTAGCTACTTCAACAGGGTCCTTCTCAACAAGCTCACAGACGATAAATATAAGTAGTTGAAGGCACTGCAGATCTTCATCAACACTAGAGGGAGATATTGAGTTGATAACGGAGGTTCTCCCCCTCTCACATTCCTGTTGTTCTCTGGTTAGTGTCAGAGGGGCCTTTGAAGGCTTGCTGGTGAAAGAATTATCACAAGGCACTCTCCTGGGTCTGGCTGGAGGGGGTGGATGTTGATGACCTGGTGTAAACAGTGTGGATTTGTGGCGTGTGGTTTTCTAGGGTTGTGCTAGTGGGCTTGGAATGGAGGCTGGGCTGGCCGACTAGAAGGGAAGCCATGCCGGAGTCTCTGTTTGGGACAACAATGAATGTGAACTGAAAAACTGAAAGGATAGGCTACTGATAGCACACAATAAGGATATTGGGATTTGTTATGAAATTGTTGCTGCTTACAACTGAGTTTCATTCCAAAACACTATACATCCATTTTCAGGAATATTGGTGAATTAGCTTTTATTGTTAAAAGAGTACAAAAATAAATAATGAAATAGATTGGTGTCTTTTCACTCTCTAATCATGACCTGGGGTTGTTCAATGTATTTGTTTAAAATCTATCACTTGATGGCTTCATTTCAGAGACACACATATGGCTACCTTCATGTGTGTGTGTAAAATAAGGTATTTTATTCATAGATTTTAGATGTGTATGAAAATGTGTTTTTTTTTGCAAAATTCTATATATCCTCCTCACTCTGAGAACGTAGTAGTACTGCTAGGTTTTACAGTCAAACGTAACAAATAACTACCTTTATTATAAAGAAATGTACAAATGATACATCAATATAAAATATATATATATAATTCAATACAATATGAGATCTATATGTAAAATATTTCCATTTTACATTTGTTTCATTTAGCAGATGCTCTTATCCAGAGTGAATTACAGTAAGTGCATTCATCTTAAGATGGCTCGGTGAGACAACCGCATATCACAGTCAAATATAGAGGATACAAACATTCCATTCCAGCTAAACAATGGATATATAGCATTTTGCAAAATAACACATTTTCATACACATCTAAAATCTATGAATAAAATATCTTATTTTACACACACACATGAAGGTAGCCCCATAAGCAATCATTTCTGATGAAAAAACACAAATGTGAAATATTGGTGGATATAGCGTTTTGGAAATAATCTCAACTGTTATCAGTGGTGTACACCAGGCATGGTATGTTGTTGAGTGTCACTCCAGCAGCACACTAAAGCCCTTGTTTACTAGGCAGGGCCAGTAGTGTAATACTGCTTCAGGGCTGTCCTGCCATGTTGATCTGGCTCTGCTCTGCTGTATTGATGAGTCTGCCATGCTGCATTATGCTGAGCATGGTTGTGGTGACTGCGTGTGGTCAGTGCTGGAACACACTGCCCCTGCCTGTGGTCTCCATGCTGACAGTGGGGCTGTGTGAGATGTAGTCTGGCTGCTGTGTTGTGTTCTCACCCCAGTGAAGTCTAATGGGCTGGGCTCATATCCCCGTCAGTCCCACGACTCCCACCCAGCCAGCCTCAGCCTGGCCCTAATGGACTGACTGACTCTCTAATAAATGATTGAATTAGCTGGAGGGGAAGCAGAGTGCTCTGATACCACCCGGCCACAATCCCCTGGAGTGGTGTAAATCTGCACTTTGTGCTCTCGCACAAACACAAACAGGCCCACTGCGCTCTGCCACCCACAGGCACATAGCGCTGGCCTGGTGATGTGACATCACTTTGTTCTCAGGCCTATAGACTAGTTTAGACATTTAGAACTGTGGGGAGAGTTTGATTGTGTGCTTCTGTTGTTTGAATGAGACTAACAGACCAACAGATACAGTTCAGCCCTTCCTTCATCAACACTGGCTCCTCCTGTATGGGACCCTCCAGCCCCAGCCAGGAGAGCCAGCCCATGCAGCGATCTGATTTATGCTTGTATATTAATAACGCCCACATCTCTTTAACCCACAGCCCCCAGGTCTAATTAGTTATTTCTTATAAACCATTTGTTCTGTCTGGGCCCTGATTTATGCCACATCATACTATGCTACCATGAAGGGGAGGAGAGCTACAGTAGTAGGGATCTACAGCATCATAAATTATGACATTGAGGAAGCTTCAAGGCAAAAACAAACATGATTTGGCACACAATATATTGTCAGAAACTAAAAGTGAAATTGGATGAACTTTCACTCTAATAAATGTTTTTAGCATTTCACTGTTACTGAAATGACCATGTTTTTACTGTTCATCAGGCTTCATATGACCTCTAGCAGGTTTAAACCTTTATGCAGTTCTCAGGAAATCTTAAGTACTTCTACTTAGGTGAGTAGTATTTGTCGGCAAGTGTGTTGGTTTGTGTCGTGAACATGGTTTTCAGTGCCTTCACGCAGTGTCACACCAGGCAGTGCCTCCCTCTGTCCTCAGCTGTTGCAGCCTTCATTATCAAATGAAACCAGCAGCAGAGGGCCTGGCTAGGGCTGTTAACTAGCTCTAATCAGCAGGCCTGCTGCTGGACACATCTTTCACTGGGCTGACTTCTCTATTAACTAAAAGCACTGTGAAGCTTTACTCTCAATTACCACTCCCTCCCATACTCCCCATCAATCACCACAGCTCTGCCTGGGCTGACTGCTGAGGAGGGGACAGATGGGCAATAGTCTTCACAAGCCAGTATGTCCCCTCTCTGTCGGTTTCACTAGAGTGCTGGGCGGAGGAGAGTACTGGCTCTAGCCTTCACAACTTACTATGTCCTCTCTGTGATAAACAAACATGAACCTCGTCTCTAACAAGTAGGTTAGTGCACATACATTGTGATTTATTGTTTTTTTGACCATGTCAGATGACCTATAATAATTAAAGAAATATGACTCTTGTGTAGCCTACCAGTTTGACTGAGTTCTAAGATTTTGTATTTCGATAGCCACCTTCACAGAGGATGGGAAATGAACAGTGGGTAGAGTGAGATTGTGTATCAGATGAACAATAGGTGGCGTCACCGGACTCTCCCTGTGCCAGTAGCAAGAAATGATTACAAGCCAATTAAATTTGTCTTGGCCCCTCTGGTAATTTCATTGATAATTTCAGCCCCACCTCTTGTGGTGGATCAGTGGTGCAGGGAGAAGTATTTTTACTGAGATGTTTTTGTCTTCCTTTGTCATGGGCTGAATAGAAGGGCCTCTTACCTGTTTGTGTGGGTGAGATGTGCTCCACTGACTGTGACTGGGCCTGGCCCAGATTCCCACTCCTCTGTGTTATAGAGGTGCAGGGGGCGTTTGGGTTACTGGAGCCCCAGAGTGCTGTGAGATTTGGAGCTGGATAGAGCCTCCGAGATTCTCCACAAATAGAGACAATACACAGGGTGCCGAGCTCTGTGCCACTTCTCCCTTACTATGGCTGTTTCCAAAGTTAACCTATTACAAGACCACACTGAATAGTCTGAACTGAATTTCAAATCATAATCTCTAAAACAAAGTAGTTTCTCATTGTACTGATATTATATGTGGATGATTGCAGGGCATCAAGCATCTAAAAAATCTTAAGGGACACAAGGTACGTAAGGATGGCTGGGGGGTGGAGCCCCCGTCCGTAAGTTGGAGAATTTTTCAAACACATGAAACAGCTTTTTCCTGCTATCTAGAGCTATAATCGTATTGTTAATTCTATGTAAAAAAATATATATGTAACATTTTATTAAACGTATATTTTTCTGCATATCTAAGCATACCTCTTGAGCTGTCGTTATCCTCCTGACTGGTGGTTCTTTTTTTAAAGAATCTAAATATGCTTCTTTGCATCTGCTAAAATCTGGGTAAAAGATTTAAAGGAATGTAAGTTTTATTCAGTACATTTAGTTATTCCTTGCTTTTCTAAAACCTATGAACCATGCCAGCTAACATGGTTAATCTAGCTACTCTAACCTGCTTAACAGCCTGAAATGGCTTCTTGGTAGCTAGGCTAGTTATGAGGTTGGGAGATTGGGAACTTGTCTGGGCTAGCTAAAGCATACTTCATAAAATTGACAAGTGGCTAGTAGTGTTACAGAAGAGAAAAAAATATTGGACAAATCTGAGTGGGCAAGTACCCCTGCGCCCCCTATGGGCATGGATGTTTGTGTGATTGATGATGGATACACTGAGATGCCCCCGTCTGTCTGAAAGGTGTTTGTCCTTATTTAGGAGGTGCTGATGATGTTGGACAACTATGTGCGGGACTTTAAAGCTCTCATCGACTGGATCCAGCTGCAGGAGAAGTTAGAGAAAACAGATGCCCAGAACAGGTGATCGATCGATGTCTTGTCTCTCTCTTTCTCTCACACAGATGTATGTATGCGTGTATATATATATATATATATATATATATATATATATATATATATATATATATATATATATATATTTTTTTTTACATACACACACCTCTATATATCCATTAGCGGCGGCTGTCGTAGAGCTGGGCGATTATCGATTTGATTAATTAAAAAGAATGTCTTTGCACAATATTCCAAATGCCTGTATCGCAAGAATCAAGATTTTGTTATTTTTTGTTATGTCCGCTTGTTCACGTGTTGTATTTTTGGTCTCATCTTTTTCACTCCTTCTGTGCTGTATGCACCTCCCCATTTACACCAGAGATCTGTATATAATGAAAATATGCTTGTATCCGCCCTAACAATGTGATTCTTTGTCCCAAAGGTGGGAAGACAGGCGACAAGCTTAGGTCCAAAATAAACCCATAGAAATGCATTGGGCTTATTTCGGACGGATTTTAGCGAACGTGAATCCTCTCTCTTCACCACTTCCTCTATGGTTTACACACACCAGGACCCTACCCTGTCTCTCACGCCAACAAAGTTGAGAGATCACATGGACACCAAAACACATTGAGACATTAGTTTACTGTAATAGAGAAGTTAACTTTTCTAACCATACCCGTTTTATGTCTCAACTACTCAAATTCCACGTAGAGCAGACACTAGCAAAACGAGAGTATCAATGAACATTGATTCTGTAAAATGAATGCTCAGGTTGTCGTACACGGGATTGGGGTACCACATACCGCTAGCAGCATTTTAGCCAGACTGTTATACTAGCTGTCTAGTCTGTTTATAAATGTGCAATAAAGCATAACACACCATTTTATATAAGGAATTGGAAACTCGTTCTCATTCTGATAAATAAGGTAGGCCACTTGATTTCAACATCTGACCAAAGTGGACAGGCTAACATGCTTTTCAAACAGTTGGAGACAGACAGAAGGGTGTGTTCATAACAATTCACCTGTTCAACCTCGTTAGCTAGCAAATAGATCCAAGTTGGCTAAACTTGAAATATAAAGATTAGCTGGCTAATCGAGCATGTGGACTTGAGATTGTTAATGAGACCTGTGTTATTTTCTATAGCCTAATGCCTGCTACAAGAAGTTAGTCATTTATTAGTGAATGTGCATTATGCATGGTTCTAGTTAAGTGTGTAACAAAAAGGGCATTTTCATAGACAGACTTGAAAGCCAGATCTGTGACTATTACAACAAAAAAGCAGGTTAAAATATGTGGATGAAATAAATACACTTATTAGTGGGTCTTGTGGTTGTGGAAGGTTTATATTTAGCCTAGGTATAACTTCACAAGCCCTGAATTCATTAGATTATTGCTGACTGTTTGAAATGCTGTGTATTTTACCTTTAATTGTACAACGCTTATTTAGAGAACATACACAAAATCGAAATGTATATCGTGAATCGCACATAAGTTTGAACAAAATGTAGATATGATTTTTAGGCCATATCGCCCAACCCTAGGCTGTCGGCTAATCAACCGATTACAGATTCATTTTCCACTTCATATTAACTAGGCTACTCTATATTTAAAAGTTTCAATTCACTAGTCAGTCGAGCCCTCTCCTGCTGGAATGAACGATATGCATCTTCTAGCGATCTATTGATAGGATAGACACCTGTCAGTCACAAAGCGAGCGATGACAGAGAAGCGCAGTCTGCTGTCTATCCCGCCTCCCTGTATAATTTTTGTGTGCTGGGGTTGGTTGCAGTCGAATTTCTATACACGGGAGAGAGCAGATGCTGGTGAATTTGTATGTCCCATGTAATGTAAGCGGTAACGATGAGTCAAAATCCACGATTTAGCCTAATATTTCTGTCATAATCACGTGTTTCACGTAGCTAGCCTCGGAGTCTTGGAGCATAGTAGGCTATTTACTGTGCTTTGACAACTAAACAGCAAGTGTTGACTAGTTTTATAAAAGCTGTCGAACTGGCTGGATAAAATCGATCTCCCATATCCCTTTGACATTCATAAATCATGCAACGTGGTTACACTATGTCCATGGTATCGCATCCGGACAAGTAAACCAAATTATTTCCCAGGTTTCCTTTCCTAGAATGACGGGACTTGCCAGACAGTGACTCTAAAAAATTGTTTTAAAACAGTGACGCTAAAGTGAGCGACTCGTCTTGTCAGTGTAGCCTATCGAATCTGTGAAAGAGACATTTATTTGGCTCCCTGATTTGCATAGTTTACTGGTAGGTTTCTTGACGATTATCTTTAGATAAATTATGAAAACATTCTATGAAGATGGTGAATCATCACTGCAGGAACAATAGGTAGTGGAGTGCCTCATTATGGTCCAAATACTGTGTGATAATTCGGGCCCAAACGGAATGCAGACATTACAACGGAATTTAACAATATAAATGTTTTTATTGACTTAAGTAGGGAACCAACTAAAGGTAATGTTTTAGTTTTCCCAAGTTTATCATAAGACATGAGCAGAATGCGTCAGTGATAAGTATTTGCTGTAACTTTCTGAAGAGGCAACGATAATGTCCCTGTGTGTGTGCGCGTTGCGCGTGTCTACCACTTTGTGTAGCCGTTAGCGATGATGCTAATGAAAACAGTCTTCTGGTAGATGGAGTCTTTCCCAAAAACCTTCTCAGTTAAATCTTAACTACAAAGTAGCCTATGCTTACCTGGCAGAATATCCAGTGGGTATTTGTTTTGCAAACTCTACCATCATGTGCGCAATAAAAACACCGCTAAACAACAGCCTCTTGCTAGGTGCACACTTGAATTAAAGGGTAACTACACCCACAAATCCAAAATTCGTTTTTCCCAGACCTCAAAAGTAGTCTCCAGATGTGGTTTAAGCATTTGTGGACTTAGAACATCTCGTTGTGGACTTACAACATCAAATGTGTTTGTTTTTCTATTAAACGTGATTTTGACAGCGAAACCCTAAACTGAAAAAAAAACTTGAAACCTACATTTTTCAAGATAATATGGGCTATTTACTAAATATTTCTGTTTTAATAAAACACAATTTGAAAAACAAACATTGTGGCCATTCATATCTTGCAATAAAACCGTATCTAAGACATGTTAAAGGTTTAATGTTCTCCAACTTAGAACATTTTCCTGATCATATAGAACTGGACAATATCCAAAACAAGACATTAGAATGTACCAAAATAGAGCTCCTTCGGCCAAAAAATCCTTTGCCCCGGGGCACCTGGCTGTTTCTATTTGGCTGGGTACTCACACTGCTTTCGCTCTGTCTCGCTGTCACTAGCTCTCACTCTCACCCCCATCGCTCCCTGAGGGAACCTCTAAGTGACATCTCTGCTCCATGCCATTGAGTCACAAACAGACTGGATCAATGGCTTCTCTTTAACACAATGACCACAACACCTGTTAATTGACTAAGATATATTAAAATCCAAGCTTTTATGTTGCCTCCCAATTTGTACATTTTACATAGACTGTTAATCAATCAGTCAACCTTTGTTTCTGTGTTCCATTAATTGAATTGTTTTTAGCTAAAGTGAGACAAAAATCTCACCCTGAACTATGGTATTACAAGTTTATGAAAAACATATTCATTTCTTTGTCCCCTCTGAATCCAGACCCACGTCTTTGGCTTGGGAAGTGCGTAAAATGTCCCCAGGTCGTCATGTGTTGCCTAGCCCCTCATCGGACAGAATGGTCCCTTCTCCTAGTGCTCGCCGTGCCCTCAACTTTGGGTAAGATTTCTCCATCTCATTTTTGGTTCAGTTGACAGCCCTAATCTCTACTGTTTCTGATCTGAGCTCAAAGTGCTTACCATCATGTTTATGTAATGACTGACAGTCATTATGAACACACAGCAGTCATCAAAATCCCTTGTTGTTTTACTCCCCATCAGCACATTCTGGGAAGCAGTACAATCTGTTGTGCCTCAGCATCTTTCAGCTGCAGTCTGGCTGACATTACGTGTAAAATGGTCAGCCATCATTAGATGTTTACAGTTAGCGTAAAGGGAACACAAATGCTAAAACTTTAACTAATCAATGTAAGATATGATGTGCCGACTGGTCTAGGTTGGTAGAAGCTACTCTGTGATCTGATAAGGGGATTGATTGCTGATGGCGAGGCATTTGTTTAATGTAATTTGTTGAGTCTCACTGGCCCTCGCCACAGAAACAGTGGGAGGTGTAGATAAAAGTGTGGTTAAAGACTGCTGAAGCATCAGTTCAATATGTGCAGTTCCCTGTAATCGAATGCTGCAGGAAATGGGTATTGATCATGAAGGAGGTCTGTTGCCTGAGACAGTCCTGTAGGACCTGGGAGTGTTGTGATGAAAACCCTAGCCTGGAATGACAGATGGAGCTGCTCCCCTTGGGTCATCTCTTTTAGTGGTCCTCACAGCCATTTGTACTATTTTTGTACAGTGATAATCTCTCTGGTTGAAATGCGTTTGTGTATGTTGGCATTGTTCTCTTCTGGTTCTGATTTATGTGTTTATCTCTCCAGTGGTCCTCCACCCACACTGGCGGTAGCTCGTCTGTCGCACACGGGCCCCAGCTGGGCTGAGCGTGTCAAGTTCTCCCAGTCTCTCCCTGTCCCCAGCCAGTCCAACACATGTCCTGTAGAGAAACCAGGTAAGCAGAGCTCTTTCCTCCACATCTATAGAATGAACTACACGATCCTCATCATTTAGTACACCTCTGATGTCCTTTTGTTGTCAGGGTGTGTCCCCCCTTCTGATTAACGCCTATGGGGCATCAACATTTGTTTTGTTCTTTTCTTATTTGTGTGTGTTCTGTGTCCAGGTAAGAAGGACTCTGAGGGCTGGGAGACAGTCCAGCGTGGACGTCCTGCTAGGCCTCGCTCTGCCATCATCGTAGCCAAGGTCAGCCCGGTCCTGGCCCACATCAGCCCTAAAGACGACAGTAACAAGGAGAACCAGCAGCTCCTTGGCAGGTCCTGCCCCCTGGATAAAGACAAGGGTCACTGTGAACAGCCAATCCCTGAGGAGCCTGTCCCACTTGAGGAGACGGCAGGAGACTTGGAGAAGGGTAGCATGGAGGTACTGAGCCCTGACGTCGCTCACCCTACAAGGAGTCCCCAAATATAAATGATTCAGGAAGACGGGAGATGTGGTGCAGAGTAACTCAAAACCGTTTTATCAGCCACATTGTTTTTGTTTTGGGCTCCACAGTACTCATAGACACCCTGTCCAGATGGGGCACATCAGTTTTAACACAATTGATCGTACACTGAAATTTCAGAGGCAGAAAGATGCCATTTTCACTCTCATTAAATAAATTCTCAATGTCTCAGAACACACTGGGTAGGGGTGTATTCTAGGCATTGCTTGATTTAGACAGATTTCATGTTTCCACATTTATACTGAAAAATATATAAACGCAACATGAAACAATTTCAACTATTTTTACTGAGTTACAGTTCATATAAGGGCATCAGTCAATTGAAATAAATGAATTAGGCCCTAATCTGTGGATTTCACACGCCTGGGCAGGGGCGCAGCCATGGGTGAGCCTGGGAGGACGTGGGCCCACCCACTTGGGAGCCAGGCCCAGCCAGCCAATAAATTTTTATTTTAGTTCATGAAACATTTTACATTTTGCGTTTATTTTTGTTCAGTATAGTTTATTTGATGATCTGATGAGGTTTGGGTGTTTTAGGGCATGTTAGTACCAACCTCCCTGCATGATGTGTGTGTTAATCGTTTTGATTTGTCACTGCTCTCATGAAATGCTTGGAATATGCATGTCTTTAATATTGTGTGTGTGTGATTGTGTCGGTGCAGCCCCCAGCAGACAGTGTGCAAGACTCGGGGCAGTGTGTCGACACACCCTGTGAGGACACGCCTCCGCCCATACCAGCCCCAACCCCTTCTCTTACACAAGCCGAAGACCCTGCCCACTCCGCAACCCTATCCCTACCAGCTCCAGTCCCTTCCTTAGCCCTCCCTCCGTCCCTAGACACGGCCCAGATGGATGGGCCCAGTGCTCTGGGGAACAAGGGGGCTGCCGGGGGTGCGTCACAGGGCATGGCAACATCTGCTCCAGGACAGGCTGAGACTCCCATGGCAGCGGTGAAACTGGAGAGTGTGCTGGACCCCACAGAGCTTTCCACTGTGAGTGCTGAGCGATGGAGGAGCAGAGGGAGGGGAGGGCTCAGTGCAGGGGGGGGGGGGTCAGGGATCCCCCAGGGGCCTTCACCGCCTAAACAAAGTCAATCTACAGAACCTTCAGCCACAATGTGAGATGACATGCTGCACAGCCCGCTCAGAACAGCCCTGTGCCAGGCAGGACGGTTTACTTTGGGGTGTTGATGGTTGGCTGTGAGAGGATGACCATATGGGTCCGGTTGTGGGAGCTATGAAAGCAGTGTCTGTCGTGTTCGTTGCTGGAAGTAGCCAGACCAGTTGTTATGCTGTGTTGATGAAGTGGGCAACAATCAAAACTTGACTGTGATTTGAGCTGAAATGGTGAGAGAACCTGTGACAGGGTGTCCAGTTCAGGGACAGGTTCAGCCCAAAGGGCCATGGGTCATGGCATGTGTACAGTTGTGGCCAAAAGTTTTGAGAATGACACAAATATTAATTTCCACAAAGTTTGCTGCTTCAGTGTCTTTAGATATTTTTGTCAGATGTTACTATGGAATACTGAAGCATAATTACAAGCATTTCATAAGTGTCAAAGGATTTTATTGACAATTACATGAAGTTGATGCAAAGAGTCAATATTTGCAGTGTTGACCCTTCTTTTTCAAGACCTCTGCAATCTGCCCTGACATGCTGTCAATTAACTTCTGGGCCACATCCTGACTGATGGTAGCCTATTCTTGCATAATCAATGCTTGGAGTTTGTCAGAATTTGTGGGGTTTTGTTTGTACCCCCGCCTCTTGATGATTGACCACAAGTTCTCAATGGGATTAAGGTCTGGGGAGTTTCCTGGCCATGGACCCAAAATATCGATGTTTTGTTCCCCGAGCCACTTGGCTGAGAAGCAACCAGGATGCTTTACTGTTGGCATGACACAGGACTGATGGTAGCGCTCACCTTGTCTTCTCCGGACAAGCTTTTTTCCGGATGCCCCAAACAATCGGAAAGGGGATTCATCAGAGAAAATGACTTTACCCCAGTCCTCAGCAGTCCAATCCCTGTACCTTTTGCTGAATATCAGTCTGTCCCTGATGTTTTTCCCGGAGAGAAGTGACTTCTTTGCTCCCCTTCTTGACACCAGGCCATCCTCCAAAAGTCTTCGCCTCACTGTGTGTGCAGATGCACTCACACCTGCCTGCTGCCATTCCTGAGCAAGCTCTGTACTGGTGGTGCCCCGATCCCGCAGCTGAATCAACTTTAGGAGACGGTGCTGGTGCTTGCTGGACTTTCTTGGGCGCCCTGAAGCCTTCTTCACAACAATTGAACCGCTCTCCTTGAAGTTCTTGATGATCTGATAAATGGTTGATTTAGGTGCAATCTTACTGGCAGCAATATCCTTGCCTGTGAAGCCCTTTTTGTGCAAAGCAATGATGATGGCACGTGTTTCCTTGGAGGTAACCATGGCTGACAGAGGAAGAACAATGATTCCAAGCACCACCCTCCTTTTGAAGCTTCCAGTCTGTTATTCGAACTCAATCAGCATGACATAGTGATCTCCAGCCTTGTCCTCGTCAACACTCACACCTGTGTTAACGAGAGAATCACTGATATGATGTCAGCTGGTACTTTTGTGACAGGGCTGAAATGCAGTAGAAATGTTTTTGGGGGATTCAGTTCATTTGCATGGCAAAGAGGGACTTTGTAATTCATCTGATTACTCTTCATAACATTCTGGAGAATATGCAAATTGCCATCATACAAACTGAGGCAGCAGACTTTGTAAAAATGTATATTTGGGTCATTCTCAATTTTTGGCCACGACTGTACAATGACTGTGTCAGGTATTAGTTTGTTTTCTGTTGCTAATCTCCACTGTGCATTAGCGATCAGCAGCTGTCCTGTGTAAGGTTGGTTACTGCCTATGTAGTCTCTCTGCAGTTAATCAGGGATACCCTCCTTCACTAGCAGGGCTACTGTCTGTCATAGATACTTCCACAGCACTTTAACCTCTTATGGAGGTTTTCTCTATACCTAGAGATGATAACTTTCCCTGTAGATCATTCAAAAGACATCTTAGCTCAGATTAAACGCAGGCAGATCTGGTCTTAGTTCTGGACCAGGCCAGACACCTCTCTGGGTGGCTCAGATAAGCCCAGTGCTGCAGGACCCTAGTTAGAGACAAACAGCTTTGTTGGTGAGAAAAAACCCTCCCTCATTCCCCTTGTTAAGTTAGACTGGAGCTCTGGTCTCTCTGGACTGGAGTGCAGCTAGCTGTCTATCCTCCCTGATAGTAATTTCCGACTAAGGAAAGACTATTTGTCAAGTTCATGTCGGAAGTGTAAAGACTAATAGACATTGAGACATTTTGGTCTCCATCAGGCTATTTAGACTAATCTAGTAAGTATTTATTCTGACCTGTGTTTCATTGTTTTGAACCATGTCAGTGAAATGGTCACTTAGTTGTGCCTCCTTCCACCATCTCGTCATCCTCACAGTGAACTTGTTCTGCATGACTCCTGAATGCTTCCTCACCTGTGATCTTGTGATTGGTCGTGTGATGCAGTTAACTTTTTGGTTTGATCTTCTTTTCAGTTTTGACATATATATAATACCAACATTTCAAAATGGTACTCTTAGAGCTGTATGAAATGAAGACACATTCTTCAAAATAAAACTCAGGAAATTTTAAGTTGATCACACCAAGCCCACCACTATATAATAACATATTTCAAAATATAAAGCAATAGACAACATTCCTGCATTTTAGAGATGTCGAGATAGACCCTGACTGCCAGTGGGCTTAGTCAAACCTGAATGACCTGAGGAAGGAGCTGTATGTGAGTCTGTGTGTGTGCTGTGTGTCCAGCCACAGTCCATGGCAGAGGTCCTGGCTAAGAAGGAGGAGCTGGCTGACCGCCTGGAGAAGGCCAACGAGGAGGCTATCGCCAGCGCCATCGCTGAAGAGGAACAGCTGACCAGAGAGATCCAGGCTGAGAACAATGACCTGGAGACTGACAACGAGAGTGACTTCTCTGTAAGACACATACCTCACACACTCACGCTTTTCTTTGTTCATATGAAAGTAGTTTGGTGGTTAAACATGTGAAGTGGTAGGATCTCTTTCACCAGGTCTTGAGTTTTGCTCACTTTGCAATATCCTAATGATTGTCACTGATCATGAACTGATTCTCTCTCTTCTAGGCCAGCATTGGCAGTGGAGGTGGACTCAACATGGACTGGAGTGACATGTTAGCCGATTATGACGGTAAATCTCTTTTCTGTAATTGATCTACACTGTACAAAAATATAAAGGCAACATGTAAAGTGTTAGTCCCATGTTTCATGAGCTGAAATAAGACCCCAGAAATGTTCCATAAGCACAAAAAGCTTATTCTTTTCAAATTTGGTGCACACATTTCTTTACATCTCTATGAGCATTTCTTCTTTGCCAAGATAATCTATCCACCTGACAGGTGTAGCATATCAAGAAGCTGATTAAACAGCATGATCATTACACAGGTGCATCTTGTGCTGGGGGCTATAAAAGGCCACTCTAAAATGTGCAGTTTTGTCACAACACAATGCCACAGATGTCTCAAGTTTTGAGGGAGCGCGCAATTGCCATGCTGATTGAAGAAATGAATGTTAATTTCTCTACCATAAGCTCTACCATCCATCGTTTTTGAGAATTTGGCAGTACATGGAGTTATGTAAGGAAAGACCCCCATGAAATGGGCAAAAATGAATGGCTACTTATTGACATTGGGCAAAACATATACACAATTGCAAATACCACTCAATTGGGTGGCAGTTGGTCAAAATCATATTGCAAGTGGAACATAGCAAATGCCGGGTGTAATAAACCAAAAATCCCAAAGGGGGCGAGCGCGCTCCACCGTAGGATTCAATATGGGAAATTGTCAAAGTCAGGTCTCAAGGGTGAAATCTTCAAAATCTGAATAAAAACACAAAAAATGAACCTCGTAAAAAGTGCGTTTTTGGACCGTTTTTCTTCTTCGTTTTTTGTCAATTATACATATGTAAGTACCGTATGTACCTACATTTGTCTTATTTTATGCGAGTTTGTCCATAAGGCCTATGTTTTGTCCATTTGCCATATATGATCATAGGAAGTCTGCTTCCGAACCCAAAAGTCAGTGAACCATGTGCAAATAGCCTATATACTGACCAAATGAAATATATCACTATGTTAAGCCCTGAATCAACCTAGAAGGTCTATTTGTCAAGTTCTGATCATAGGAAGTTAGAATTTCTCAATGGTGTTGATTCAGCATGTTAATTTCGTAATGGGAAGTCCTTATGGATATACATTGGCAATGGACACTGTCAACTTGCAGAATAGCATGTTCACACTGACAATATGCTGTATAACTGCAGTATAACATGTTAAGACTGGCAATGTATTACACTACTGTTCAAATGTTTGCGGTCACTTAGAAATATCCTTGTTTTTGAAAGAAAAGCACATTTCTTGGTCCATTAAAATAACATCATATTGATCAGAAATAGTGTAGACATTGTTAATGTTGTAAATGACTATAGTAGCTGGAAACGGCAGTTTTTTAAATGGAATATCTACATAGGTGTACAGAGGACCATTATCAGCAACCATCACTCCTGTGTTCCAATGGCACGTTGTGTTAGCTAATCCAAGTTTATAATTTTAAAAGGCTAATTGATCATTAGAAAACCCTTTTGCAATTATGTTAGCACAGCTGAAAACTTGTTCTGATTAAAGAAGCAATATAACTGGCCTTCTTTAGACTGGTTGAGTATCTGGAGCATCAGCATTTGGGGGTTCGATTACAGGCTCAAAATGGGCAGAAACAAATACCTTTCTTCTGAAACTCGTCAGTCTATTCTTGCTCTGAGAAATGAAGTCTATTCCATGTGAGAAATTGCGAAGAAACTGAAGATCTCGTACAACGCTGTGTTCTACTCCCTTCACAGAACAGCGCAAACTGGCCCTAACCAGAATAGAAAGAGGAGTGGGAGGCCCCGGTGCACAACTGAGCAAGAGGACAAGTACATCCGTCTCTATGGGCCGAGGCGGTTTCAATGCACCTAGTCTTGTGATTCTGGGACTTTTCTAAATGTTGTCATTTTCGCAACATTAAAAATGAATTGAAGATATTGCAAATAGACGAGGCTGTTTCTCGACCTGAGAACCTTCTAGAGCCACATAACTCACCGTGCACTACCGACTTAAGCTCTAGAACAGGTTTCTACGTTTCAGAGCTCTAGGTCTGACGGTTCTTTGATGGTTCGAACGCCGGTAACTATAGCAGGCTCTGTCTGTCTAAGCCCCACACTGTGTCACTCCATATTGGTTGTGTGTGTGAGTGCAGAAAATCACGTAGAGCTCTGAAACACGCCTTAACATGCCTCAACTGGATCTATAACTTTTTTTTTCATGAAATGGACGTTGTACGATTTCTCGTAAACTACGGTAGATAAATGGCTGGTTCTATTTTTCCTTACACCGTAGGTTTATGTACTTTGACGTGAAGCGGTCAAATTAGTGCTGTATTACCGTTTTCGACCTTCAATCCCACAAAATGTGCATTAACTCAAAGAGCATTGTGGCCTCGATGCCATCATGTTTCTGGGCTAAAAGTACATTTGGCCACCCACTGTGCTCGAGTTTCGTCTTTGAAGTCTGTTTCATTTACGAGAAAAAGCCATGTCCATTTGGTTATGAAATGTCCATTTGCCATATACAGTCAGTTGCCATCTGGTGGAATTTTCCGGTACAGCAGAAAGACATTTATTTATTTATCTCTGAAACAGAGTCTCCTTGACACTATTTTTTTACTTCCTGGAAGACCAGGCCTTGGGTGCGACCTGAGGCCGTCGGCCTATTTTAATATCACTCCCGGTCCTCTAGTAAGGGACCGTCCATTTGCCCTATGAAAATCCTCATCAATCATAAGGGAGCTGCCACATGCGTCCCTTAAGTATGGTATGGGCAGGCATAAGCTACAGACAACAAACACGATTGCATTTCATCGATGGCAATTTGAATTGCTAGAGATACCGTGACAAGATCCTGAGGCATGTCACCCATTGAGCATATTTGGAATGCTCTGGATCGACGTTTATGACAGCAACTTCGCACAGCCATTGAAGATGAGTGGGACAACATTTCAGAGGTCACAATCAGCAGCCTGATCAACTCTATCCTCAGGAGATGTGTCGCGCTGCATGATGCAAATTATGGTAACACCAGATACTGACTGGTTTTCTGATCCACGTCTCAACTTTTTAATTAAAAACAAATCTGGGACCAACAGATGTATATCTGTATTCCCAGTCATGTGAAATCCATAGATTAGGGCCTAATGAATTTATTTAAATTGACTTGTTTCCTTATGAACTTTAACTCAGTAAAATATGTTGCATGTTGAGTTTTATATATTTTTGTTCAGTACATATAATGAAATGTGTTGATGCTCTTGCTAAAGACACAGATTTGGTCAATGTCTAGACTCACCTCTCTCTGCAGCGAGGGAGCCCTGGCGTCAAAGCACCTCCTGGGGGGACATCGTGGAGGAGGAGCCTTCTAGACCCCCTGGCCATGGAATCCACATGCACGAGAAATTGTCCTCACCGTCTCGTAAAAGGTGAGACACACACCCACCCTCATGTCACGCTGAAGTTTGTCAGAGAAAAGATCTTGATTCATGTCAAAGTTCACTGCTACTGTGTGTAAGACAATTGGGGGAGAGGAAAGTCGTTTTTTTTCTGTCTTTGTTGGCAGAACCATTGCGGAGTCTAAGAAGAAACATGAGGAGAAACAGCTGAAGGCCCAGCAGCTCCGAGACAAACTGCGGGATGAGAAGACCCACAAGCTGCAGAAGCTCCTGGAGAGGGTGAGTGGCCATGCAGTGCAGAGCCAACAGGAAACACCACAGACTAGCCCCAGACTGGCCACGAGGAGAGCTTCTGTCAGCACACTGCCAGATAGAATCACTAAATATCAGAGGCCAGCTCCGTCTCTCTCAAACCAGCTGGCCACAGATGTGTCTGGGAGAGACGTAGCCCAAACTCGCAATCTTTCATGACGTTTGTTTTTGTTATTCAGGCCGTCGTGGGATGAGTGAGCCCTTGAATAATCCTGAGTATTAACCACATAAATACATGAAGTGGTGTATATTCACATTAATCCCTGTGGACATGAGACCAGAGCGGGTAGCAGCAAATGCTTTGAAAGCAAGACAACATGAAAATGTCTACCTTGGTTAGAGAAATGTACATGAGTGAAATGAGCTGACCCAAGCTGTCTTTCCCTCACAGGAGAAGGAGGTCAGGAAATGGAAGGAGGAGTTGTTGGACCAGCGGCGGAGGATGATGGAGGAGAAGTTACTCCATGCAGAGTTCAAGCGGGAGCTGCAGCTCCAGGCCATAGTGAAGAAGGCTCAGGAGGAGGAGGCCAAGGTACAGGACTGACCCCTTTTATATGTCCGAACTCAGAATCAAAGAGTATTTGCAAAAATAACAGTCACTGTGGTAGAACTTTTATTTGATTGGCAATTTTCTGCATTTTTCAAAGTCCCATCAGGTAGCCCGATGTTCCAGGACTTACCCCTGGAACACTGCACACCTTGTCCAAGAGTTGAAGTATTTTCCTAATTAGATGTCCCTTGTGATAATACATTTTTGACACTGAGAATGTTCTTAAAGTAAAGACACAGGACTACTAAAAAGCAATGGCAAACTAGAGTAGAGGCAGAATTTTAGATTTTTTTTTTGTAGCTTAGTGATTCAGACTTGTTGACCGGTGGCCTTGTGACTCTGTACAGGTGAATGAGATAGCATTCATCAACACTCTGGAGGCCCAGAACAAGAGGCACGACGTGCTGGCTAAGCTGAATGAGTACGAGCAGCGCCTCAACGAGCTGCAGGAGGAGAGAGGCAGGAGACAGGAGGAGAAGCAGGCCAGAGACGAGGCTGTACAGGTAACAATAGACAGCAGCTCCCCCTTTTCCCCCCAGACCTCTCTGCCTTACCCCAGTGTACAGTCTCACTGACTGGCTGTGGTCCCTGTCTGTCTCCCCAGGAGCGTAAGCGTGGTCTGGAGGCAGAGAGACAGGCACGTGTGGAGGAGCTGCTGATGAGGAGGAAGGAGCAGGATGCGCGCATCGAGCAGCAGAAGCAGGAGAAGGAGCGGGCCAGGGAGGACGCTGCACGAGAGAGGGCCAGGTCTGTACCACCTGGCTCACAGTTGGAATCACATCTTTTTTGGACTATCAAATGTGGCCCTCATTGTGCTTCATGTGCAATAGATTTACAGTTGGGAGTACCCGTCTGATACGGATGTCAAGGAGGATGCTCTCCTCACTGAGCACGGTTACATGCACACAATAATACGATTATTGTAGGTAGTCAGATTAATATAATCGTTTGTTTAAAACGTTTACATGCTTTGCAAGAAGAACGATTTCCCTAATAATCCTGTTTCCATGACATCTGAAATCGGGCTACCTGATGGGACTTTTGATAAATGCAGAAAATTGCCAATCAAATAAAAGTTCTACCACAGTGACTGTTATTTTTGCAAATACTCTTTGATTCTGAGTTCGGACATATAAAGTTTGTATGTGAAAGGTATTTCTAAACTGCATACGTTCAGTATTTCCCAAACTCACTTCACTAGCGCATAAGGGGAGGCTTGCGCTACCGTGCTGGCACAGGCACAGATACACAGCTGGAATACTGACTTAAGCTGTTTACATGTCCTAATAATTTGAAAAATTGCTCCGAAAATCGGCCTTTGCTTACTTAGATTTTGACGTTACAGTGATTAAGATAAGCAGAGTGTTTACATGACTAATTCCATACTCGGTCTACTGCCATAATCCACTTAATATTGAATTATTAGTGTGAATGTAAACGTACTCACTGCTCCTGTATGTTGTCCTCTCCACAGAGACCGAGAGGAGCGTCTGGCTGCCCTCAGTGCTGCTCAACAGGAGGCCATGGAGGAACTGCAGAAGAAGATTCAGATGAAGGTTAGTGTTGCTGCTGCACCTCACTGCTGTTCTTCGTTAAAGACCAGACTAATGTTGACATTTCCTAGTTGCAGACCAGACAAAAGTTTACATTTTCTAGTTGACTTCTTGGTTGTTCTCCTTCCCAGCACGATGAGAGCAGTCGCAGGCACATGGAGCAGATTGAGCAGAGGAAAGAGAAGGCAGCAGAACTCAGCAGTGGCAGACATGCCAACACTGACTATGCCCCTAAACTGACACCGTATGAGCGCACGAAACAGTGCTCCTTGTGCAATGTTGTGGTATGTACTCATAGTCTAAGTCTGAAATGGTTTTTAATTATCTGTTTTTTAACAAGATGTCTTTGTATTATTCTTAGTGTAGATGCTGATTTTATATTTTGCCCAGTTGTCCTTGGCATATATTCCCTCTGACACTAGATGTGACACTAGTCACCAGACGTCTGGTAGCATTAGACAGATGCTGACATACTGAGTAAAGAACCATTTTAGCATATACATTCTAATTTTCTTGATCCACTCTCCAGTGAGAAGTTCACCCTTTACTTAATTAACTTAATTCCTTGCAATAATTTGTGAGGCTGATTGGCTTACATGCTTAACCTAAACTGAAGAGGGAAAGCAGCAGCAGCTTTGTGGCAGTAGAGCGTCTGTGGAGGTCCCATCCATTGTTGTTTGGCAGACTGTATGCATAAAAATGCTGACGAGAAGGTGATTCAGAGGATTTTGGGAGAGAATGTATTTAAATGAGGATTTAACTGCATTGATTAAACATGAACTCTGGGGTGGAGATTTATGACTGGGCATGATTTTCAAATGACAGGCAACAAATCCATTGGCAGGCACATTTGTCTGTGACGGACCCGGACGGCTCTCACTGCTACAAGGTTGAGACACCTTGAAGCTCCAACTAGCATCAGATAAAGAACAGTGTGTGTGTGGGTGGTAGAGGGGGGAATCTTGTTAAAAATGTCAGATGACCTTGGCCAGCGTCTGACACCGGAGATCATCTATAGGTCAGCAGCTGGCACTCTATTTAATGACATTAAACACAGGCCATCTGTAATAGGCTTTATTCCAGCCATGAGTGGGAGGAAAACAACACAGCCACATCAACCTCATCTCACGCTGTTTGTGTCAATTCTTCATCTTCACACCACTTATTCCAATGCTTCAGTCTGTGTATCATCCAATCTTGCCCACAGTTTAATGTGTTAGTACTGTATCAGCTATTCAGTAGTGATGGGGGAAAAAATTGACACAGTTACGTATCACGATATTATATTGATACTTTGACTCCAAGTATTGATTTAGCTAGATAGCTTTAGCTGGTGCTTGTCGGCTGTACCTGCGCCAAAACTCTGGTATTTTTCATCCAATAACTTGTTCTGGGCAATTCTACGGTAACGAAATTACACTGAGAATACGATTTTTCACTTTAAAATGTGTACCAAACAAATAACATTGACTTCAAAGTTCAACAAACCATACAACTCTATGCATAATGACTCAATTTACACAGTAAATATATAAACATTTACTGGAAAACTGTGCGGATGCGAGGTTTGGTAACAGTTACGGTAAAATCTCTCCCAGTTTTGTTCTGTTACCAAAGTTTGTATCTGCACAGTTCTTTCTGTAAATGTGTTTTTGTAGCATTTTCAGTGGAAATTGTTAAAAGTGCATGGAGTTGTATGGTTTGTTAAACTTTGAAATCAATGGTTTTTGTTCGGTATACATTTTAAAGTGAAATATCTGAGTCTCAGCATAATTTCGTTACCCTTGGAATTGCCCTTCTGCATCTTTTGAAATACTGAGCCAACATGTTTTCAGCATTTTTGTTTACATTACTTTTCAAGGGCTCTCTTGTACCTCTGCGCCAGCAATATGTTTGGAACATCAAATCACATGCATATAGAATCTTGAGAATCGCATATCATATTGGTACTGAAGTATCATGATAATATCATGTTGAGAGGTCCCTGGCAAATTGCCAGCCTTACTATTCAGTGTGTCGTTTTCCAAACATGCCACTGTATATGGTCACTGTGTGAGGAGCAAGAATAACAGAAAGGACATTAGTTAATCAGTTGGTGTGAGGAGTAATCATTGACACAGAGTAGAGGGATGAAAGATAAAATATTCTGCTTGATTTGTGATTGACCATCCTAGGGCAATCACATTAATGTTATTATATAGGCTGGATCATCCTGAGTGGATCTGTCAGCCACAATTTCATACTGCAGTATTTAGTATGGTCCTGCTGTGCTGTCAGAAAGGAGAATATCATGAAATGCAGCCATGAAGTCATCTTCAGTTTAACAATGCTCTCATGTCTGTCTGACACTTATCACATGCTGGTTGAAGAAACTACGCTGCCACACTTGCCACCTTTCTTCTTTACCTTGTCAATTCATTCCACTAAAGGCGTATTGTGTTTAACATGCACAACATATGGATCACGATCTGAAGACTGCAGTTAAGTTCCTGACACCTAAAATATTAGGTCTCACTATTTATTCAGTTTGTGAGTGGAGGTGGAGAGGAAACATTCTGTAAGATCTTATTGAAAACCAGTTGTAATGTATAGTTGTAGTGGCCTCCCATGGGGGGTGGGGACCTTGTTGACCCCCTCTGCCTCTGTCTTCATTGTCCTCAGCAGTAACCTCTGACCTGTGTGTTTGTAGATCACCACGGAGGTGCACCTGTACAGCCACACCAAGGGCAAGAGGCACCAGCAGGCCGTGAGAGACAGCAGTAGCATCCAGGGACGGGAGCTCTCCGATGAGGAAGTGGTACGTACCCCCAAGCACTTAAAGACCCAGTGCAGTAAAAAAAAAAAAATCCCTGTGTTTATATATATAATCTCCATACTGTGAAATTGTGAAAATTCTGATCATGCCCTTTTAGTGTAAGAGCTGTTTGAAAAGACCGTCTGAAATTTCAGCCTGTTTTGGTGGGATGTAGTTTTCGCCTGCCTGGTGACATCACCAGGCAGTAAATGGGTTAATAGACCAATAAGAAAGAGTTCCAAACCTCTGCCAATAACAACTAGTTTTCAGTTTTCCCCTCCCCACTCAATCATCCCAACAAAATAATAATACTTAGATATTGTCTGTGATATTAAATGAATGTTATTGTTGTTTATGACAGGCTCATTATTATTGTTTGAATCATATAATGTTAGGCTCTCTCGCTGGCTTTGTGAGATTATAAAGGGGCCCTGAAATGTAAACAGTTAGGGTTCAGTGACTCAGTTGAGGGGTGACATCACCCCCATATCTATAGGCCGATCTGTCACAGAGCACTTTTCATGGGAAGGCTGCTCGTTAAAGGAAGGGGGCTTCTCAGCCTGCTCTGCAATATGAGATTTCCTTTTCAGCATGCTGCTCTTTGTGAGGCTGACAACTGTTGGTGCTATATGCAAAACCTTTGGCCCCAGCAGCTCCTTCATTCAAACCTGTTCTCACTGGCTGATCATTAATCCCACCACCTTCCACTCTAAATCATTTGCTTTCCAACTGACACCCATTTCTCTGTTTGACAGTATGATAAACCAGCCATTGGCAATGAAGGCATGCAACTTTCCAATACAGTACTATGGCCACAGCCAGTATCACACTACTTCTTCAGACTGCCTTTAAACCATGCAATGTAGGCTATGCTTTACAATAGTAGTGGCTGGTGGGGTATGAAATGGCTTAGCTAATGGGTCCAAACGATTGCAATGTATGTACTATGGATTATCAGCATGGTGTTCCCTGCGTAATAATGGCTCTTCTTTGTTGTAATGGGATGAGACAAGACAACTGTACTGGACATGCTCTTATCATTTACTACACTATGTTTCAATTATGGGCTATTCAGCCCTGCTTTTGTCCCACATTTTCATTCAGCTTTTGAGGGCAATCAAGCAGGCGTTGGAGAAATGGGATTTTTGTTTAGATAGACTATGCTGGCCTTTCTTTATTTATGTCCTGCTCATTTTGGTGTGCAGTATTTCATTCATGCAACTGCCAACAATTTTCCAGCCGCTGGTTCCATAACTCTTGCTGGAATGAAAGATTTTTAATTAAAATGAAGATGGTTGGCTGAACTGTACAGAGGTCACTACATAGTTTTTCAGTGGAAGCGGGCAGCAGATGCCCCAAGGCTTAATATTTTGTCATTTTCTCTCATTTTCAAGGACTTGCGAATTAAATAGAAAATACAATGATTATCAACAGGGCTGGATCGATGTGCCGAGAGAACGGCTGGGATTGCAATCACTCTCTTTACTTACACTTATTAGTTGTCAAATGTCCTGTTTTAATGATATACGCAATGTCCAGGGCCCCTCGGGTTGGACATATTGGATTTATTTATTGGTCACCCTTGACACAGCAGCACAAAAACACCAATGACCTCTCTAAGGGAATACTCATCCCTTCCCAGCCCCCTCCTGCATCCTCAGCTGGGCCTCTGAGAATGGAGCTGTGGGACAGGCCTGGGCCAAAAGAGGGATCACTAGGCTGTGATGGACTCCGGCTTCTGGGTATGAGAGTTGACCTCCTGGAGCCAGCAGTAAACGAGGGTGGTGTTGATGATGAATCCCTTCTGGTGGCCAGAGACCCCTGTTGAAATACACAGAGTGCCAGCTGAAGTACCCCTGTCTTTGCCAGGCTGTTAGAACAAAGTGTGCAGAGCTGTAAAGAGACCGGTTGAACTAGTTGAAGGAGTGAAGTTGCAGTTCAGAGTTCCTGGAAGATAAAATGTTCATTGAAAGACTTCTAAAAATGGACGGCATTAAACATTGAAAGATGCATAGAGAATGAATGTGCATTTTTTTGTAAGTCTGTCATATTTATCATGTTCTGTGTTGCAAGTGCTACTTGAATGTCACAGAAAGGATTCTGTTCCATAAAACAAGGTCCTGTGAGCAAGTTGCATGGATGGTGTGTGTAGCTGGATCCAGTGTGCCATCACATTGTACCCAACATGACATACCGCTGTCTATTTCACACCAAGTGCAAAGCCAACCTCTGAGTCTTGTGTCTTAGATTGTGCTCTAAAGAGGCCTGTTTTCTGGGCGCTGTGGGGGTGTGATGTTTAGAAAGCCCTCTGGTTACTCCTTCCAGAACAGAACAGAGGAGAAGCAGTGTGTGGTAGGTATTGTGAGGGAGCTCTGCCCTCAGGCCTGGCTCTGTGGCCTATTGTCTTCCTGCTTCATCCAGACACCTGTCTGTCACACATCCTCATCAGATTACCTGTCATGATACAAAATAATCTTATAGTTAAGTTCAAATAAAAGCATTAGGCAATGACATGGTCATGATATCAATTAATTCTGTAGATGAGTTCATATTTAAGATCCTTTCTGTCTTTTAATGTGATTTGTGAGATGGCTCATGTTTTTGAACAATTCCGTTAAGTAAACGGAAGTAGCATTGGAGGGGATAGGCTCTCAGAGAGATTATTGAACAGCTGCCTCTCAAGCAAGGCAGAGCCACGGTCATTACTGTAAGGCTCAAGAATTTCCTAGCCTATCCATTGCACCAATGTCCCTAGGATACAGAGGCATCTTCAAGACAGTCTTGCGAGCACGGGGTACTCTTTTTTTTAATCTTTTTTTTTTTGCTGACATAATGGGATGTGGCCCCTTGAAAACGCCTCGGCTATGGCATGTTTGTCTGGTAGAGTAGGGTACACTACAACTTTTTAAATGCCGATACAAAAACTTCTCTGGAGATACGAACGGGCATTTTACTTGTCTGTAAAGGAATGCCACTTCTGAACCGGGACTAACGTCCATCACTAGGCGACCAGGGGCTTTCTGAGTGGCACAATGGTCTAAGGCACTGCATCGCAGTGCTAGCTGTGCTGCTAGAGATCCTGGTTTGAGTCCAGGCTCTGTTGCAGCCGGCCGTGACCGGGAGACCCATGAGGAGGCGCACAATTGGCCCAGCGTCGTCTGTGTTAGGGGAAAGTTTGGCCGGATGGGATGTTCTTGTCCCATCGCGCACTAGCGACTCCTGTGGCGGGGCGGGCGCAGTGCACGCTGACACGGTCACCAGGTGTACGGTGTTTCCTCTGACACAGTGGAGCGGCTGACTTCCGGGTTAAGCGGGCATTGTGTCAAGAAGCAGTGCGGCTTGGCTGGGTTGTGTTTCAGAGGACGCATAGCTCTCGACCTTCGCCTCTCCCGAGTCCGTACAGGAGTTGCAGCGATGGGACAAGACTGTAACTACCAATTGTTACCATGAAATTGGGTAAAGAAAAATCGAAGAATAATCACTAGACGACCAGAACAAATAATCTCGAACAACTGCACCTTGCCAGTTTATGAGGCTACCGGAGTCAAGGTTCAGGTTGTCTGAAACCCAGAGTGGCGCCTAAATTGATAAGAGATCTTCAATGTTGTTTTGACACGTCTATTTTTAGTGAAGGAGGAGTACGGGTCTGTAACGGAGGAGTGAGCGATGGACAACAATGATGCTGGTATAGATAAGGCGGCCTCCATCTTTAGCCAAATTGGGGGTGGGAATATCTCTCTGCTCTACAACCAGTACTGAATGATCTTAAGGTTAGCGGCCCAATAATGGAATCTGAAATCCGGTAGAACTAGACCGCCCTCTAGTTTGCGCCTCTGCAAAAGCTGTTTTCGTATCCTGGGGGGATTTTTGTCCCATGTAAAGAGTAGTATTAGGCCGTCCATCTTTTTGAAAAATGTATTAGAAAGAAAAATCGGAAGGCACTGATAGCGATATAAGAATTTAGGGAGAGTATTCATTTTAATATAATTAATTCTTGCGACTAAGGAGAGGTGTAGCAAAGACCAGCGTTCCAAATCGTCCTCAGTACGGGTTGCAAGAGGGGCAAAGTTGGCTTTAAAAAGGTTTTCAAATCTGATTGTGACATGTACCCCTGAGATAAATAAAACTACTGTGAGCCATTTTAAATGGCAAGTTATGTAAAGGGGAATTTTTTGCGGCCATATTAAGCGGCATCAATTCGCTTTTACTAAGATTCCGTTTATACCCTGATAAGTGACCGATGGATGCGAAAGTGGCAAGGGCAGCAGGAACAGAGACAGAAAGGTTGGATGTGTATAATAATAAATCCTCTGCATATATAGACAGTTTGTGTTCGTGTCCATATCTGACTATACCTTTGATGAGGGGGTTGGAGCGAAGTGCTATTGCAAGTGGTTCTATGGCGAGGGCAAACAGTAAGGGACTTAAAGGGCAACCCTGGCGGGTCGATCGTTGCAAAGGGAAGCAATCTGATTGAGTGTTATTAGTCCTAACAGAGGCTTGAGGGGATGAGTACAGAAGTCTTATCCAAGTCATGAATTTTGAGCCAAAGCCAAATTTATTTAGAGTGTAAAAAAGGTATTTCCATTCCACCCGGTCAAACGCTTTCTCTGCATCCAGGGATATAATGGCTTCAGAGGTATTGGCGACAGAAGGATTATACATAATATTAAATAATCATCGAAGATTGAAGAATAAGTGTCTATTTTTAATAAATCCTGTTTGATCCGGAGAGATAATTGATGGGAGGACTGTTTCCAGACGCGTTGCCAGAAGTTTGGCTAGAATTTTATAGTCAACATTTAGCAGGCTAATTGGACGGTATGATACAGTCAAGAGGATCTTTGTTTTTTTAAAGAATAAGACAAATGGTTGCCTGAGTGAGAGTCTGTGGGAGAGAACCATTTACAAATGCTTCATTGTACATATCAATTAGAATAGGGGCTATTTTGGAGAAACTTTTTGACGTGAGAATTGTCAAGTGTTTGGTTCTTTAGGAGGGGAGCGACTCTGGCCATTTTGAAGTCAGAGGACGCAGCTAGTGGTCAGGGATGAGTTGATGAGGGAAGTGAGGAATGGGAGAAGGTCTGGAGAAAGGAGGGGATGGGGTTGACCAGCGGATACAGAGGAAGAGAAGGTAGAGAGGAGGGAGTGAAAGGATGATAGGTCCTCCGAAGTTTAGTTTTCCTCCATTTACGCTCAGCTGCCCGCAGGCCTGTTCTGTAAGCTCGCAAGGAGTCATTCAGCCACGGAGCAGGAGGGGAGGACCGAGCCGGCCTGGAGGATAGGGGACATAGAGAGTCAAAGGTTGCAGAAAGGGAGGAGAGTAGGGTCGAAGAGGCAGAATGAGAAGGGAGAAGGAGGGAGGGAGCAGGAGGGAGAGATGATAGGATAGAAGATGAGTGGGGGAGAGGGAGAGCGATGACGCATGACCATCTGGGTAGGGCCTGATTTGGCTAGGGTTGGAGGAGAGGGAGATGGAACAGGAAACCAATATTTTCAGAATACTCTAAAGTCTCAGGATATATAATTAACGTGAAAAATAAATGATAATGGCAATAGGAAAAATAATAACTCATGATCTACAGGAATACTTTGTGGACCACAAAAAATAACAAATGCTTAGAATGCTTAATAAGTGACAACAAAGAACAAATATATGAAGTTAACTTTATCCCTTAACAATATGAAAGCAAATCTAATTAAATGGAACTCTAGTGGGCATAATATTTATCATGTATGATATATTATAAATACCTCACGTGACTAAGACTAAGCAATTAGTCCAACTCTCTATTACTAATCAAATGTTTTGTAATGGGAAACAAAAACATGCTACATGTAGGCAGTAGGCCTTTTAGAATAATGCAAAACATATTATTGACTTTATCTAGCGACTCATACGATGCCAGCCCACTGAATGGACGTGTGGAATGGGTTTAAATTGTGTAAGTTACTTCACAATCGAATTTAAATTAGGCATAGCTGAGGTTGATTTTAATTTAGAACAATAGTGTAATGTTGAATTTTGTGTTATGCCTATTTATCAGCATTGGTGCTCATTTTAATCATTTGACCACGCGCCTTGCATGATACATTCTCTTTTTATGTTTTACTTTGTAAAGTCAGCCTGCACAGCCAGCCCATCGAAACTATACCAAAATGAATTTCAAACATAATAAGAGTTAGCCTATAGACAAGATTACATTGACAATCTGATGAGTGACAATATTAGGCCTATCAGTTGTCAAATTGTACATGAAGAGATGGGTAACATCTTGTAATTGACAGATGCAGGGAAAGGAGCATCACTTTATCAAATCCTCCTTCAGTCACATGCAGGTAAAACATTTTGATTTCTATATAGTATCTGAAATAGCACATTCTGCGGTTTATGACTCTTTCTTTTTGTCAACTCAAAATTCAGGAGGTGCAGCTCTTTTGTTATGCTGATTAATGCGGACCCAAAAGCGACTTAAAGAAACAGAGTCTTTATTCCAGGCAAAAACACGACAGGGCGGAACAAGGACGCAGGACAGCAAACATCAAACAAGAATCCGACAAGGACAGGAGCGGAAAACAGAGGGAGAAATAGGGACTCTAATCAGAGGGCAAAATAGGGGACAGGTGTGAAAGAGTAAATGAGGGCTTAAAGGTAAGTGTCTCACATCTGATACTGGGAAGAGGACTACATCTAAGGCGAACATGGGCGTGGATTTCTCTAACTGTCTGAGAGGAATGTCATGTTTCCGAGCCCATGCTTGTCCATAAAACAACCCTCAGCCCAGAGTCTATCAAGGCACTGCAGGAAGCAGCGAACCGGTCCAGCGTAGATGGACCGACAAGGGTAGTACAGGATCTTGATGGAGAGACTTGAGTAGTAGCGCTCCACCAGTAGCCCTCCGCTTACTGATGAGCTCTGGCCTTTTACTGGACATGACATGACAAAATGTCCAGCAGAACCGCAATAGAGGCAAAGGCGGTTGGTGATTCTCCGTTCCCTCTCCTTAGTCGAGATGCGAATACCTCCCAGCTGCATGGGCTCAGTCTCTCTGAGCCGGGGGAGGAGATGGTTGAGATGCGGAGAGGGAAACACCGTTAACGCGAGCTCTCCTCCACGAGCTCGGTGACGAAGATCTACCGTCGTTCTATACGGATGGCGAGTGCAATCAAAGAGTCCACGCTGGAAGGAACCTCCGGGAGAGAATCTCATCCTTAACCTCAGCGTGGAGTCCCTCCAGAAAACAAGCGAGCAACGCCGGCTCGTTCCAGTCACTGGAGGCAGCAAGAGTGCGAAACTCTATAGAGTAATCCGTTATGGATCGATCACCTTGACATAGGGAAGCCAGGACCTGGAAGCCTCCTTCCCAAAAACTGAACGATCAAAAACCCGTATCATCTCCTCTTTAAAGTTCAGATAATCGATAGAACACTCAGCCTTGCCTCCCAGATGGCTGTGCCCCACTCCCGAGCCCGACCAGTAAGGAGTGATATGACGTAAGCGATCCGAGCTCTCTCTCTTGAGTACGTGTTGGGCTGGAGAGAGAACACAATATCACACTGGCTGAGAAAGGAGCGACACTCAGTGGGCTGCCCAGAGTAACAAGGTGGGTTTAACCCTAGGTTCGGAGACTTGGAAGACCAGGAAGTATCTGGTGGCACGAGACGAAGACTCTGAAACTGTCCAGAGAGATCGGAGACCTGAGCGGCCAGGGTTTCAACGGCATGACGAGCAGCAACACAATTCCTGCTCGTGTCTGCCGAGCATTGCTCCCTGGAACTCGACGGCAGTGTTGCGAGAATCCGTAGTCGCTGGGTCCATTCTTGGTCGGATTCTTCTGTTATGCTGATTAATGCGGACCCAAAAGCGACTTAAAGAAACAGAGTCTTTATTCCAGGCAAAAACACGACAGGGCGGAACAAGGACGCAGGACAGCAAACATCAAACAAGAATCCGACAAGGACAGGAGCGGAAAACAGAGGGAGAAATAGGGACTCTAATCAGAGGGCAAAATAGGGGACAGGTGTGAAAGAGTAAATGAGGGTCG